>NC_057801.1:185898274-186009343 GCF_018294505.1 Triticum aestivum
CGCGCCGCCCTTTCGGGCTGTCGCGCCGCGGCCCGCGGTCCACTCCGCCGTCACCGCGCGTCAACCTCCCGTGGTATGCGCCGTGCCGTCTCCCTTGGCGTGGGAACACCACCGTCCGCGCCGTTCTTCATCACGTTGTCAGGGTTTTTCGCCTACTTCGAGCACCGCCGCCGCGCTCCTAACCTAGCCGCCGCCGCGCCGCTCTTCTTCGGCCGCCGCCGCTACCACTGTAGCCGCCATAGCCGTCCGTCCACCCCCTTCATCTTCGTCCAGCACCATCCCGTCGCCAGCGTCGCCGTCATCTACCCCGACCGCTTCATCTACTCCGACAACCGCGAGTGACATTGGTGAAGGAAATATGCCCTATAATAAAGTTATTATTTATTTCCTTATATCATGATAAATGTTTATTATTCATGCTAGAATTGTATTAACCGGAAACATGATACATGTGTGAATACATAGACAAACTGAGTGTCACTAGTATGCCTCTACTTGACTAGCTCGTTTATCAAAGATGGTTATGTTTCCTAGCCATGAACAAAAGAGTTGTCATTTGATTAACGGGATCACATCATTGAAAGAATGATGTGATTGACTTGACCCATTCCGTTAGCTTAGCACTTGATCGTTTAGTATGTTGCTACTGCTTTCTTCAAGACTTATACATGTTCCTGTGACTATGAGATTATGCAACTCCCGTTTACCGGAGGAACACTTTGTGTGTTATCAAACATCACAACGTAACTGGGTGATTATAAAGGTGCCCTACAGGTGTCTCCGAAGGTACTTGTTGGGTTGGCGCATTTCGAGATTAGGATTTGTCACTCCAATTGTCGGAGAGGTATCTCTGGGCCCTCTCGGTAATGCACATCACTATAAGCCTTGCAAGCAATGTGACTAATGAGTTAGTTACGAGATGATGCATTGCATAACGAGTAAAGAGACTTGCCGGTAACGAGATTGAACTAGGTATTGAGATTCTGACGATCGAATCTCGGGCAAGTAACATACCGATGACAAAGGGAACAACGCATGTTGTTATGCGGTTTGACCGATAAAGATCTTCGTAGAATATGTGGGAGCCAATATGAGCATCCAGGTTCTGCTATTGGTTATTGACTGGAAACGTGTTTCGGTCATGTCTACATTGTTCTCGAACCCGTAGGGTCCGCACGCTTAAAGTTAGATGACGGTTATATTACGAGTTTATATGTTTTGATGTACCGAAGATAGTTCGGAGTCCGGGATGTGATCACGGACATGACGAGGAGTCTTGAAATGGTCGAGACATGAAGATTGATATATTGGATGACTATATTCGGACACCAAAATAGTTTCGGGGGTTATCGGATATATACTGGAGTACTGGGGGGTTACCGGAATCCCCCGGGGGTTAATGGGCCACATGGGCCCAAAGTGGAGAAGAGGAGGGGCAGCCAGGGTAGGCCGCGCGCCCCCTCCCCCTCGAGTCTGAATTGGACAAGGAGGGGGCGGTGCCCCCCTTTCCTTCCTCCCCTCTCTCCCTTCCTTCCCCCTCTCCTACTTAGACAAGGAAAGGAGGGAGTCCTACTCGCGGTGGGAGTAGGTGTCACGCCCAATATGCGATACTATCCTAAAGAGACTCGAAGGTCCCACCAAGGATAGAACCGCATATTGAAACGCTTTGCAAGGTGGATATCATTACATCAACATTACATAATAGATGGGGATACATACATAAGGCATACAATGCCACACGAATACAACATCATCTTACATAAGAGCACCATCCGACTACGGATGAAACACAAACAGAAACTCAAACGACATCCACCCTGCTAGCCCAGGCTGCCGACCTGGAACCTATCCCCTGATCGAAGAAGAAGCAGAAGAAGAACTCCAAAACAAGCAAACATCGCTCTCGCGTCATGATCATCGCACAACATGTACCTGCAACTGATGTTGTAGTAAACTGTGAGCCACGAGGACTCAGCAATCCCATTACCATGGGTATTAAGACTAGCAAAGCTTAATGGGTAAGGAAGGGGTAAAGTGGTGAGGTTGCAGCAGCGACTAAGCATATATGGTGGCTAACATATGCAAATAAAAGCGAGAAGAGAGCAAGCGGAACGGTCGTGAAGCTAGCAATGATTAAGAAGTGATCCTGAACTCCTACTTACGTCAATCATAACCCAAAACCGTGTTCAATTCCGGACTCCGCCGAAAAGAGACCATCACGACTACACACGCGGTTGATGCATTTTAATTCGGATCTGGTGTCAAGTTATCTACAACCGGACATTAACAAATTCCCATCTGCCCATAACCGCGGGCACAACTTTCGAAAGTTTATACCCTGCAGGGGTGTCCCAACTTAGCCCATGATAAGCTCTCGCGATCAACGAAGGATATACCTTCTCCCAGGAAGACCCGATCAGACTCGGAATCCCGGTTTACAAGACATTTCGACAATGGTAAAACAAGACCAGCAAGACCGCCCGATGCGCCGACAATCCCGATAGGAGCTGCACATATCTCGTTCTCAGGGCAACACCAGATGAGACAGGCTACGAGTAAAACCAGACCTCGAGTTTCCCCGAGGGGGCCCCGCAGGCGGCTCGGTTCGGACCAACACTTAGACAAGCACTGGCCCGGGGGGGCTAAAATAAAGATGACCCTCGGGCTCCGGAAACCCAAGGGAAAAAGGGCTAGGTGAGGCAAATGGTAAAACCAAGATTGGGAATTGCTGGAGGAGTTTTATTCAAAGCGAACTGTCAAGGGGGTCCCATAAATCACCCAACCGCGTAAGGAACGCAAAATCCGGGAACATAACACCGGTATGACGGAAACTAGGGCGGCAAGAGTGGAACAAAACACCAGGCATAAGGCCGAGTCTTCCACCCTTTACCAAGTATATAGATGCAATTAATTTAATAAGAGATATTGTGATATCCCAACATAATCCTGTCCACCATGGAGCAATCTTCAACTTCACCTGCAACTAGCAACGCTATAAGAGGGGCTGAGCAAAAGCGGTAACATAGCCAAACAACGGTTTGCTAGGAAGGGTGAAAAGGTTAGAGGCTGACATGGCAATTTGGGAGGCTTGAAGAACAAGTGATAGGTAGCGCAGCAAAGCGATAGAACGAAGCAACTAGCATAGCAATGATAGTAGTGAGATCCAGGGTAGCGGTCATCTTGCCTGAAATCCTGCAAGGAAGAAGAACGAGTCCATGAAGAAGACGAACGGGAGTGGTCGAACGAATCCTCACAATCGCAACATTACCGGAACTAAGAAGCAACACCGGAAAGAAACAAACAACATGGTAAATGCACAAGCATAAACATGGCATGATGCACAATTCAAGTATGATGCATGTCCGGTTTAAATAGCATGGCATGGCATGGCAAAATGCAACAAGCAATACTACAAGTTAAGTGGAGCTCCATATGCAACGACTTGCATATTGGCGAAACTTCACAACATTTATTTAGTTCGATCTTGTTTAGGCTACCCAATAATATTAAATGTTGTTAAACATGGCAAGGGGTGAAGCATATGAAAATTACCTATCTAGGCAAGTTTAAATGAGGTCGGAACAACAAACAACAATTCCGGAAAATCCCCATATGCAAATTATGAATTTGGTACTGTTCTGCCCTAAACACAATTTTAATTTTGTTAAACAGCAAAATAAAGTGAAGCAAGTTAATCTATGCATTTTTCCACCCCATTTACATATAAAGTTTATTTAAAATGGAGCTATGGTTATTTAGTTGTGAAATAAATCATTTTAACATGGAATTTATGCAAATTAATTCAAACAACACATTTAAACAATTTTAACATGGGTGAAAGCAGCATATTATGAAACTAGACAAAATTCTAAGCATCTTACATATATAATTTGTTTTAATCCGATGCATGGTTAATGAGTTTTTATATGCATGAAGAGCAAGGGGGTTATCTGCAAAATAGGCTGCCTCTGGATAAATGGCAAAATTCGCAGCACATGAAAAAAAATACATGGGCCGAAACTGGTGGGCGCAAGCTAACATGTGGTGCGCTGGGGCGAGGGATAGGCTGGAGGCTCACCATGGGCCGAGGCCCAGTCGGTGGAGGAGGGAGCTAAGGCGCGCTGGGCCTGGCGCAGATCTGGCCCAAGTGGGCGACGTGGTCTCGTCCATGCTGGCAGTGGAAGAGGTCAACGAGGGGGGGGGGGGCTCGTGCGTCTTCGAAGTAGAGGAACCAGGGGCACGGCGAGGACGGGGTCAACGGCGCGACAGCAGTGGGGGCTTGGCGCACGGCGGTCTCGAGCGGCAGCGGCTGCAGGGAAGGACGGCGAGGTGGAGATGGGGCGGATCCGGCTGGCCGGCGCCTGATCTGGGCAACGACGGCGCGGACGGAGCTCAGGGGCGGCCATGGCGTTTTCCTGCAAAGACACGAGAGAGAGAGAGGGAGCATGCTGTGAGAGAGAGGCAAGGGAGGAAGTAGAGAGAGAGAGCAAAGCGGCGGGGAAGGCGGCTGGAGTCGGGGCCATGGTCATGGAAGCCTCGGGCGAGCTCCTCTCGCGCTCGAGGATGGAGGCTGCTGCCTCGGTCCGATCCGGATCGAGCGGGCATGCTGGATCCGTGCAGGGAGCCGAGGAAGGAGATGGCCGAGGCGCTCGGGGCAGAGGAGAAGGAGCTCGGGCTCCTGTTGGTGACGCTGAAAACGAGGGAGGGAGAGAGGCTGGCTGCGGGCTTGGATCCCGAGGGAGAGGAGTGGCGGCGGAGGGATTCGGAGGATGGGACAGCTCCTAGATTTTAGGGTTTGGTCCTAATATATATAGCAAGTGGGATTAGGTTAGTTTAGGGGAAAATCCGTCCCTTCGATCGCAAACGAACGGTCCAGAATAAAATAGGCAGGGAGTCCAAATAATAAAACGGAGATGTTTTAGGGATGTTTGGGGATGATTCGGACTCATCGGTGACGACTGCTCCAGTCGGGTTCGGAAAAGGTTTCAGACGCGCACGCGAGGGGGCTGCAAAGGAGGGGGGTCCATGACTGGCAGAGAGATATGGCGGTCACGGTCAAGAGGGAAGCGAAACCCTGATTGGTCTCGGAACGGCCAACAAAAGCAAGGGGGGACACGACAACTACGAGGGGATGCAAGTTTTAAAACATGACGGCAACGGAGTGCCGATGCAATGCAAATGATGCGATGATGAAATGCAAAACATGAACAAGATGCAAAACAAAAAAACAAAAACCCAACCACGGAGGAAAATAACATATCGCATCTCCGGAAAAGGGAAGAGTTGGAGTTACGAATATGGAAAGTTGTATCCGAGGCGTTACAACACTCCACCCCTATGAGAGGATCTCATCCCGAGATCTAGGATGGCACTGGAGAGAAAACGGAAGAGGAAGAGAAGAGGTAAAACTAAGTTGCTTCTTTGACAAACGAGTGAAACCAACAAACCTTGAGAGGTAGAAAACTTGAAGAAATGCCACAACGGAGACGAAAGGAAATGAAACACTCCGTTAGATAAGAGGAACAAGTGATACGACAAGAACCAAGAAGGTTGCAAAGGCATGAACCAAGAGTTTAATGGACAAGATAGAATTTGAAACCACTCCGGTTAAAACAAGATGAGAGAGGAAGAATTCGGACAGCACTCTGGTTGAACATGGAAGGAATAGAACATGAACTTGAGAAGATGGGATGATACTTGATGAAATCAACAACACACTGCCTCCAGAACTATTGAAAGAATGGCACAATGGGTAAGAAGGATTTCAGACAGCACTAAGGTTGAAAATAGAGGCAAAACTTAATAAGATGAAAGAACTTGAATGAGAACACAACACTCCGGTTAAATGGATAAGAAAGAAAAGAACACGACCCTCACAATTCGAGATGATGAGTGAAAAGAGCAATATCACAATGCCTCCGGAAGAAAGAATAGAAGATGATCATTGGAATAATAGAATGGAGAAGAAAATGCCAACTTCTGCCACAAAAGAACTTGGAAAGCACCCTTCCAAGAAGGTTAGAACGGAGTTGTTGGAAAACCAACAACGAAAAGAACAAGCTTGTTGTGGGCTTATGGCAAACATCTCAAAATGATGAGGTGACAACCGGCCACTAACAGAAACAATTGATTGGTTGAGATCAATGAAGATAAGAGAAACTTTTTTCACCAAGATGATAATTGGAGAACTTGGGTCATTAATAAGCACCACAATTAGCAACAACCCTTAAGGAAAGGCTTTAGGTGAAATCTGACACAAGATAACTCCAAGGAAGAAAATGATGGGTTTAAAATACCTCATTCTTGACAACATGTGAATCGAGAAACATGAATGGAAATTGTCAAGAATGATATAACACCACATCAAAAGATAAGGTAGAAAGAATTGCACTTCGAAATGCAAGAAGAAGAATACTTTAACGCCTCAAAACAAAACATGTGTTGAGCACCATGTTTATTTTAGAGTGTAGCTTGGCGAATCATAACTTCGAGAGAAATCTTGAAAAACAAATCGAGAATGAAAGGAATCCTTGACGAACCACCATGTAGATCCTCCATGAAGAACTCCGGTCATAAAAGGATGATAGAAAGAAAGAGAAGTTGAAAACACAAGGTGAAGCCTTGCAATGATTTAGATGGAGCTTCACGATGATATAACCGAGAAAACTTGGAACTCCGGAAAGAAAGATGAACAAATGAGATCAAATTTTTTTATGAACCTCCGGAATAAGGAATTAAACACTTGGACGAAACAAGAATAAGCATTACATTATGCTTATCCTTCACCAATTTAGATTGATGGCAAGCAACAGATTTGGCATACTACTTATTCTCGTAAAAAGGATTAAGATAGATATATAGCGCAAACTTCAGAAGGTATTGATGGGACCACCGGTGGGATTTGGAAACAACGAATGAATTGATATGATAACAAAGGAAGTGAAATCTTGAACGAACCACCGTAAGAACTGAAAATGAACATAGCAAAGGCACAATTCACCGGGAAGAATTGGAAAACGAATGAAGATACTTGAGGCAATTTAGATACATGAGAACGAAGAGATCATGAACTGATTAGAGGGTATTTGAACGATGCACCGGTAGAATATGGAGAAGGAGAGCTAAAAGCTGAGAATGAAAAATTATGACATGATGGCTTCGGAGGAAAGAAATGGAAACAACTCATGAAATGCTTCGGATGGGTGAAAAGAATTCTCACAATCGAAAACAATTATGAGGATGGCATGAAGCTAGAACCATGAATCTTCAAGAGAATGGACCAAGATTTAGAGGAAACACTTCTTCGGTCTTCACATGTTGAGAATGATGACGAGAATCACCAAAACTGTTGAGGCACTTCGGATCAAAGAAGAATAGAAATGATGAAGCAACGATCAAAATATTTTGAAAACGATCTTGGAGAAGCGATATGACTGATGAAAATTCATTCTTACGTCAAACTTCGAAAGACTTTTGGAAATCGCTCCGGATAAATTAGAAGAGTTACATAAGATCCTAGGAAAAGACCTGTGGGTTAGGGGCCCACTGAAAAGAAAACACCGTTGAACAATTTTAAAGAGAGGTTGCACCGGTTGAATTAAATGGCTTGAATGAGATAACAACCTCGAAATATCTTGAACGGATTGAGAATGGAAACACAAGTCTTGTGAGATATCTTCAGCACTCCAGAACAAATAAATAGGAAGAAGTGAATGATTGAGAGGTGCGTCGGCATGAGAAAGCATTAGAAACGGGGAAAGTAATATGATGAATATCGAAAGCTTGAATTGGATCCACCGGAGAAGAAACAACAATGAAGGACGATGAACTTGAATCTGTTAAGCATCTTCATGGGAAATCACCGGATAAGAACATTGAAAGAAAAGAATGAAGAGATTTCCCACAAATAAAAGGATACATGATTAAGAAATCTGAGTCCTTGAAGAAAAAGGGTGGGAGGGCGGGAAACAAAGACGACTTGGGACGGATGAAACAAACACTATTGAGAAAACTTAGAATTGACCTCGCAAATGTTGAAAATGATCGGATCCACTTGAAGAGAAGCACACCAGTTGGAAAAGAGTTGACATGACAACCTCAATGATCAAGAAGGATTAGCACTCCCATAGAAATATGAGAACACCACTTAAGAAAGGTATGGATTCAACATTTGACTCCGAAGCAACTCGAATACCACAAATAAAACAAAACAAAGGATTGGCTTGCAGAAATAAGCCAGAAACAAACATATGATAGATCCCATATCGTATCATGTGTCTGTTGGAAAGATAAAACTAGAGCTGCTTGAATTCCCACCTATAAAACTCCCAAAACTTTCTGGTTATGCAATCTGGTGTTGGGAATACAGGGGAAGCAATATATCTCACCCAAACTAACAATCCCTACATCCAGCTGTATCCATCCGTCAACACATAACCAAGAAAACTCCGGAAATCGTGTACCTCAACCTCAAAAAGCATCCGTTATACGAGTTATGGAAATACTCCTGAACTCCCGCCCCAGTACTAGGTGGCGTCGAGGTTATCTCACCAACAACTGCATAAAAGAGATTTTCGATGTCGGCAAAACTCAGGTATTCCAGAACTGCAACAATAAAATTATGACGACAACACCTCGGAGCTCAACTCCCCGGGTCACTGCCACATAAAATACAGGAGGCACCAAGAACAATGTTCTCGTCATAAGACTATCGAAACGATTCCAAGATACCCGTGTGATCCTAAATATTTTTTAGTGAAATTTGAGGAGAGGAAAGACAAAACATCTACGTCAGGAGACCTCACCAGAGCGACGAAGGGACTAAGGAGTAAAAAGAATCCTACTCTCCGATATATATAATCCTAAGACTCAAAATAGTTTTCTTCTAGACTCAACAACGGCCAACAATCAAGGGGGCTCCTATGGTCGGTCGAGGCTCTGATACCAACTTGTCACGCCCAATATGCGATACTATCCTAAAGAGACTCGAAGGTCCCACCAAGGATAGAACCGCATATTGAAACGCTTTGCAAGGTGGATATCATTACATCAACATTACATAATAGATGGGGATACATACATAAGGCATACAATGCCACACGAATACAACATCATCTTACATAAGAGCACCATCCGACTATGGATGAAACATAAACAGAAACTCAAACGACATCCACCCTGCTAGCCCAGGCTGCCGACCTGGAACCTATCCCCTGATCAAAGAAGAAGCAGAAGAAGAACTCCAAAACAAGCAAACATCGCTCTCGCGTCATGATCATCGCACAACCTGTACCTGCAACTGATGTTGTAGTAAACTGTGAGCCACGAGGACTCAGCAATCCCATTACCATGGGTATCAAGACTAGCAAAGCTTAATGGGTAAGGAAGGGGTAAAGTGGTGAGGTTGCAGCAGCGACTAAGCATATATGATGGCTAACATACGCAAATAAGAGCGAGAAGAGAGCAAGCGGAACGGTCGTGAAGCTAGCAATGATCAAGAAGTGATCCTCAACTCCTACTTACGTCAATCATAACCCAAAACCGTGTTCACTTTCCGGACTCCGCCGCAAAGAGACCATCACGACTACACACGCGGTTGATGCATTTTAATTCGGATCTGGTGTCAAGTTATCTACAACCGAACATTAACAAATTCCCATCTGCCCATAACCGCGGGCACGACTTTCGAAAGTTTATACCCTGTAGGGGTGTCCCAACCTAGCCCATGATAAGCTCTCGCGATCAACGAAGGATATACCTTCTCCCAGGAAGACCCGATCAGACTCGGAATCCCGGTTTACAAGACATTTCGACAATGGTAAAACAAGACCAGCAAGACCGCCCGATGCGCCAACAATCCCGATAGGAGCTGCACATATCTCGTTCTCAGGGCAACACCGGATGAAACAGGCTACGAGTAAAACCAGACCTCGAGTTTCCCTGAGGGGGCCCCGCAGGCGGCTCGGTTCAGACCAACACTTAGACAAGCACTGGCCCGGGGGGGCTAAAATAAAGATGACCCTCGGGCTCCGGAAACCCAAGGGAAAAAGGGCTAGGTGAGGCAAATGGTAAAACCAAGATTGGGCCTTGCTGGAGGAGTTTTATTCAAAGCGAACTGTCAAGGGGGTCCCATAAATCACCCAACCGCGTAAGGAACGCAAAATCAGGGAACATAACACCGGTATGACGGAAACTAGGGCGGCAAGAATGGAACAAAACACCAGGCATAAGGTCAAGTCTTCCACACTTTACCAAGTATATAGATGCAATTAATTTAATAAGAGGTATTGTGATATCCCAACATAATCCTGTCCACCATGGAGCAATCTTCAACTTCACCTGCAACTAGCAACGCTATAAGAGGGGCTGAGCAAAAGCGATAACATAGCCAAACAACGGTTTGCTAGGAAGGGTGAAAAAGGTTAGAGGCTGACATGGCAATTTGGGAGGCTTGAAGAACAAGTGATAGGTAGCGCGGCAAAGCGATAGAACGAAGCAACTAGCATACCAATGATAGTAGTGAGATCCAGGGTAGCGGTCATCTTGCCTGAAATCCCGCAAGGAAGAAGAACGAGTCCATGAAGAAGACGAACGGGAGTGGTCGAACGAATCCTCATAATCGCAACATTACCGGAACTAAGAAGCAACACCGGAAAGAAACAAACAACATGGTAAATGCACAAGCATAAACATGGCATGATGCACAATTCAAGTATGATGCATGTCTGGTTTAAATAGCATGGCATGGCATGGCAAAATGCAACAAGCAATACTACAAGTTAAGTGGAGCTCCATATGCAACGAGTTGCATATTGGCGAAACTTCACAACATTTATTTAGTTCGATCTTGTTTAGGCTACCCAATAATATTAAATGTTGTTAAACATGGCAAGGGGTGAAGCATATGAAAATTACCTATCTAGGCAAGTTTAAATGAGGTCGGAACAACAAACAACAATTCCGGAAAATCTCCATATGCAAATTATGAATTTGGTACTGTTCTGCCCTAAACACAATTTTAATGTTGTTAAACAACTAAATAAAGTGCATCAAGTTAATCTATGCATTTTTCCACCCCATTTACATATAAAGTTTATTTAAAATGGAGCTACGGTTATTTAGTTATGAAATAAATCATTTTAACATGGCATTTATGCAAATTAATTCAAACAACACATTTAAACAATGTTAACATGGGTGAAAGCAGCATATTATGAAACTAGACAAAATTCTAAGCATCTTACATATATAATTTGTTTTAATCCGATGCATGGTTAATGAGTTTTTATATGCATGAAGAGCAAGGGGTTATCTGCAAAACAGGCTGCCACTGGATAAATGGCAAAATTCGTAGCGCATGAAAAAAAATACATGGGCCGAAACTGGTGGGCGCAAGCTAACATGTGGTGCGCTGGGGCGAGGGATAGGCTGGAGGCTCACCATGGGCCGAGGCCCAGTCGGTGGAGGAGGGAGCTGAGGCGCGCTGGGCCTAGCGCAGATCTGGCCCAAGCGGGCGACGTGGTCTCGTCCACGCTGGCAGTAGAACAGGTCAACGAGGGGGGGGCGCCTCGTGCGTCTTCGAAGCAGAGGAACCAGGGGCGCGGCAAGGACGGGGTCAACGGCGCGACAACAGTGGGGGCTTGGCGCACGACGGTCTCGAGCGGCAGCGGCTGCAGGGAAGGCCGGCGAGGTGGAGATGGGGCGGAACCGGCTGGCCGGCGCCGGATCCGGGCAACGACGGTGCGGACGGAGCTCAGGGGCGGCCATGGCGTTTTCCTGCAAAGACACAGGAGAGAGAGACGGAGCATGCTGTGAGAGAGAGGCAAGGGAGGAAGTAGAGAGAGAGAGCAGAGCGGCGGGGAAGGCGGCAGGAGTCGGGGCCATGGTCACAGAAGCCTCGGGCGAGCTCCTCTCGCGCTCGAGGATGGAGGCTGCTGCCTCGGTCCGATCCGGATCGAGCGGGCAGGCTGGATCCGTGCAGGGGCCGAGGAAGGAGATGGCCGAGGCGCTCAGGGCAGAGGAGAAGGAGCTCGGGCTCCTGTTGGTGACGCTGAAAACGAGGGAGGGAGAGAGGCTGGCTGTGGGCTTGGATCCCGAGGGAGAGGAATGGTGGCGGAGGGATTCGGAGGATGGGACAGCTCCTAGATTTTAGGGTTTGGTCTTAATATATATAGCAAGTGGGATTAGGTTAGTTTAGGGGAAAATCCGTCCCTTCGATCGCAAACGAACGATCCAGAATAAAATAGGCAGGGAGTCCAAATAATAAAACGGAGATGGTTTAGGGATGTTGGGGGATGATTCGGACTCATTGGTGACGACTGCTCCGGTCGGGTTTGGAAAAGGTTTCAGACGCGCACGCGAGGGGGCTGCAAAGGAGGGGGGTCCATGACTGGCAGAGAGATATGACGGTCACGGTCAAGAGGGAAGCGAAACCCTGATTGGTCTCGGAACGGCCAACAAAAGCAAGGGGGGACACGGCAACTACGAGCGGATGCAAGTTTTAAAACATGACGGCAACGGAGTGCCGATGCAATGCAAATGATGCGATGATGAAATGCAAAACATGAACAAGATGCAAAACAACAACAAAAAACCCAACCACGGAGGAAAATAACATATCGCATCTCCGGAAAAGGCAAGAGTTGGAGTTACGAATATGGAAAGTTGTATCCGGGGCGTTACAGTAGGACTCCCCTTGGCGCGCCCCCTCCTGGCCGGACGCCCCCTTCCCCTTGCTCCTTTATATAAGGGGGCTGGGGGCACCTCTAGACACAACAATTGATCATTGATCTATTAGCCGTGTGCGGTGCCCCCTCCACCAGAATCCACCTCGATAATATTGTAGCGGTGCTTAGGCGAAGCCCTGCGTCGGTAGAACATCGTCATCGTCACCACGCCGTCGTGCTGATGGAACTCTCCCTCGACACTCGGCTGGATCGGAGTTCGAGGGACGTCATCGAGCTGAATGTGTGCAAGAACTCGGAGGTGTCGTGCTTTTGGTGCTTGATCGGTCGGGCCATGAAGATGTACGACTACATCAACTGCGTTGTTCTAACACTTCCGCTTACGGTCTACGAGGGTGTGGACATACTCTTCCCTCTCGTTGCTATGCATCACCATGATCTTGCGTGTGCCTAGGATTTTTTTTTTAAATTACTACGTTCCCCAACAGTGGCATCCGAGCCTAGGTTTTATGCGTTGATGTTATATGCACGAGTAGAACACAAGTGACCTGTGGGCGATACAAGTCATACTGCTTACCAGCATGTCATACTTTGGTTCAGCGGTATTGTTGGATGAAGCGGCCCGGACCGACATTACGCGTACGCTTACGCGAGACTGGTTCTACCGACGTGCTTTGCACATAGGTGGCTGGCGGGCAAGGTTGTCAGAATCGCGATTCTATTGTATGATTCTACGACTTTACGATCCAAACTAACCCATATGATTCTATGATTTTGGTTCATAGAATCTATGTTTTTACGATCCTGATAGTGAAGATTCTACGATTTGCGATCCTGCCATTAGAGCTCCGATCCGATTCAGAATCACGATCCTGACAACCTTGCTGGCGGGTGTCAGTTTCTCCAACTTTGGTTGAACCGAGTGTGGCTACACCCGGTCCTTGAGAAGGTTAAAACAACACTAACTTGACGAACTATCGTTGTGGTTTTGATGCGTAGGTAAGAACGGTTCTTGCTCAACCTATAGCAGCCACATAAAACTTGCAACAACAAAGTAGAGGACGTCTAACTTGTTTTTGCAGGGCATGTTGTGATGTGATATGGTCAAGACGTGATGCTATATTTTATTGTATGAGATGATCATGTTTTGTAACCGAGTTATCGTCAACTGGCAGGAGCCATATGGTTGTCGCTTTATTGTATGCAATGCAATCGCCCTGTAATTGATTTACTTTATCACTAAGCGGTAGCGATAGTCGTAGAAGCAATAGATGGCGAAACGACAACGATGCTACGATGGAGATCAAGGTGTCGCGTCGGTAACGATGGTGGTCATGACGGTGCTTCGAAGATGGAGATCACAAGCACAAGATGATGATGGCCATATCATATCACTTATATTGATTGCATGTGATGTTTATCCTTAATGCATCTTATCTTGCTTTGATTGACGGTAGCATTATAAGATGATCTCTCACTAAATTTCAAGATAAAAAGTGTTCTCCCTGAGTATGCACCATTGCCAAAGTTCGTCGTGCCCAGACACCACATGATGATTGGGTGTGATAAGCTCTACGTCCATCTACAACGGGTGCAAGCCAGTTTTGCACACGCAGAATACTCAGGTTAAACTTGGCGAGCCTAGCATATGCAGATATGGCCTCGGAACACTGAGACCGAAAGGTCGAGCATGAATCATATAGTAGATATGATGAACATAATGATGTTCACCATTGAAAACTACTCCATTTCACGTGATGATCGGTTATGGTTTAGTTGATTTGGATCACGTGATCACTTAAGATGATTAGAGGGATGTCTATCTAAGTGGGAGTTCTTAAGTAATATGATTAAATTGAACTTAAATTTAACATGAACTTAATACATGATAGTATTTTGCATGTCTATGTTGATTGTAGATAGATGGCTCGTGTTGTTGTTCCATTGAATTTTAATGAGTTCCTTGAGAAAGCAAAGTTGAAAGATGATGGTAGCAATTACACGGACTGGGTTCGTAACTTAAGGATTATCCTCATTGCTGCATAGAAGAATTATGTCCTGGAAGCACCGCTGGATGCCAGGCCTGCTGCAGATGCAACTGCAGACGCTCTCTACGTTTGGCAGAGCAAAGCTAATGACTACTCGATAGTTCAGTGTGCCATGCTTTACGACTTAGAACCAGGACTTCAACGATGTTTTGAACGTCATGGAGCATACGAGATGTTCCAGGAGTTGAAGTTAATATTTCAAGCAAATGCCCCGATTGAGAGATATGAAGTCTCCAATAAGTTCTATAGCTGCAAGATGGAAGAGAATAGTTCTGTCAGTGAACATATACTCAAAATGTCTGGGTATAATAATCACTTGATTCAATTGGGAGTTAATTTTCCTGATGATAGTGTCATTGACAAAATTCTTCAATCACTGCCACCAAGCTACAAGAGCTTTGTGATGAACTATAATATGCAAGGGATGAACAAGACTATTCCTGAGCTCTTCGCAATGCTAAAGGCTGTGGAGGTAGAAATCAAAAAGGAGCATCAAGTGTTGATGGTCAACAAGACCACCAGTTTCAAGAAAAAGGGTAAAGGGAAGAAGAAGGGGAACTTCAAGAAGAACAGCAAACAAGTTGCTGCTCAAGAGAAGAAACCCAAGTCTGGACCTAAGCCTGAGACTGAGTGCTTCTACTTCAAACAGACTGGTCACTGGAAGCGGAACTGCCCCAAGTATTTGGTGGATAAGAAGGATGGCAAGGTGAACAAAGGTATATGTGATATACATGTTATTGATGTGTACCTTACCAGAGCTCGCAGTAGCACCTGGGTATTTGATACTGGTTCTGTTGCTAATATTTGCAACTCAAAACAGGGACTACGGATTAAGCGGACACTGGCTAAGGACGAGGTGACGATGCGCGTAGGAAATGGTTCCAAAGTCGATGCGATCACCGTCGGCACGCTACCTCTACATCTACCTTCGGGATTAGTTTTAGACCTAAATAATTGTTATTTGGTGCCAGTGTTGAGCATGAACATTATATCTGGATCTTGTTTGATGCGAGACGGTTATTCATTTAAATCTGAGAATAATGGTTGTTCTATTTATATGAGTAATATCTTTTATGGTCATGCACCCTTAAAGAGTGGTCTATTTTTGATGAATCTCGATAGTAGTGATACACATATTCATAATGTTGAAACCAAAAGATGTAGAGTTGATAATGATAGTGCAACTTATTTGTGGCACTACCGTTTAGGTCATATTGGTGTAAAGCGCATGAAGAAACTCCATACTAATGGACTTTTGGAATCACTTGATTATGAATCACTTGGTACTTGTGAACCATGCCTCATGGCAAGATGACTAAAACGCCGTTCTCTGGAACTATGGAGTGAGCAATTGATTTGTTAGAAATCATACATACTGATGTATGTGGTCCAATGAATATTGAAGCTCGCGGTGGGTATCGTTATTTTCTCACCTTCACAGATGATTTAAGCAGATATGGGTATATCTACTTAATGAAACATAAGTCTGAAACATTTGAAAAGTTCAAAGAATTTCAGAGTGAAGTTGAAAATCATCATAACAAGAAAATAAAATTTCTATGATCTGACCGTGAAGGAGAATATTTGAGTTACGAGTTTGGTTTACATTTGAAACAATGTGGAATAGTTTCGCAACTCACGCCACCCGGAACACCACAATGTAATGGTGTGTCCGAACGTCGTAATAGCACTTTACTAGATATGGTGTGATCTATGATGTCTCTTACTAATTTACCGCTATCATTTTGGGGTTATGCTTTAGAGACGACCACATTCACGTTAAATAGGGCACCATCAAAATCTGTTGAGACGACGCCTTATGAACTATGGTTTGGCAAGAAACCAAAGTTGTCGTTTCTTAAAGTTCGGGGCTGCGATGCTTATGTGAAAAAACTTCAACCTGATAAGCTCGAACCCAAATCGGAGAAATGTGTCTTCATAGGATACCCAAAGGAAACTGTTGGGTACACCTTCTATCATAGATCCGAAGGCAAGACATTTGTTGCTAAGAATGGATCCTTTCTAGAGAAGGAGTTTCTCTTGAAAGAAGTGAGTGGGAGGAAAGTAGAACTTGATGAGGTAACTGTACCTGCTCCCTTATTGGAAAATAGTTCATCATAGAAACCATTTCCTGTGACGACTACACCAATTAGTGAGGAAGCTAATGATATTGATCATGAAACTTCAGATCAAGTTACTACCGAACCTCATAGGTCAACTAGAGTAAGATCCGCACTAGAGTGGTATGACAATCCTATTCTGGAGGTCATGTTACTTGACCATGGCGAGCCTACGAACTATGAGGAAGTGATGATGAGCCCAGATTTCGCAAAATGGCTTGAGGCCATGAAATCTGAGATGGGATCCATGTATGAGAACAAAGTGTAGACTTTGGTTGACTTGCCCGATGATCAGCAGTCCATTGAGAATAAATGGATCTTCAAGAAGAAGACTGACGCTGATGGTAATGTAACTATCTACAAAGCTCGACTTGTTGCGAAAGGTTTTCGACAAGTTCAAGGGGTTGACTATGATGAGACTTTCTCACCCGTAGCGATGCTTAAGTCTGTTCGAATCATGTTAGCAATTGCCGCATTTTATGATTATGAAATTTGGCAAATGGATGTGAAAACTGCATTCCTGAATGGATTTCTGGAAGAAGAGTTATATATGATGCAACAAGAAGGTTTTGTCGATCCAAAGGATGCTAACAAAGTGTGCAAGCTCCAGCGATCCATTTATGGACTGGTGCAAGCCTCTCGGAGTTGGAATAAACGCGTTGATAGTGTAATCAAAGCATATGGTTTTATACAGACTTTTGGAGAAGCCTGTATCTACAAGAAAGTGAGTGGGAGCTCTGTATCATTTCTAATATTATATGTAGACGACATATTATTGATTGGAAATGATATAGAATTTCTGGATAGCATAAAAGGATACTTGAATAAAAGTTTTTCAATGAAAGACCTCGGTGAAGCTTCTTACATATTGGGCATCAAGATCTATAGAGATAGATCAAGACGCTTAATTGGACTTCCACAGAGTACACACCTTGATAAAGTTTTGAAAAAGTTCAAAATGGATCAAGCAAAGAAAGGGTTCTTGCCTGTAATACAAGGTGTGAAATTGAGTCAAACTCAATGCCCGACCACTGCAGAAGATAGAGAGAAAATGAAAGAAGTTCCCTATGCTTCAGCCATAGGCTCTATCATGTATGCAATGTTGTGTACCAGACGTGATGTATGCTTAGCAATAAGTTTAGCAGGGAGGTACCAAAGTAATCCAGGAGTGGATCACTGGACAGCGGTCAAGAATATCCTAAAATACCTAAAAAGGACTAAGGATATGTTTCTCGTTTATGGAGGTGACAAAGAGCTAGTCGTAAATGGTTACGTTGATGCAAGCTTTGACACTGATCCGGATGATTCTAAATTGCAAACCAGATACGTGTTTATATTAAACGGTGGAGCTGTTAGTTGGTGCAGTTCTAAACAAAGCATCATGGCGGGATCTACATGTTAAGCGGAGTACATAGCTACTTCAGAAGCAGCAAATGAAGGAGTCTGGATGAAGGAGTTCATATCCGATCTAGGTGTCATACCTAGTGCATCGGGTCCAATGAAAATCTTCTGTGACAATACTGGTGCAATTGCCTTGGCAAAGGAATCCAGATATCACAAGAAGACCAAGCACATCAAGAGACACTTCAATTCCATCCGGGACCAAGTCCAGGTGGGAGACATAGAGATTTGCAAGATACATATGGATCTGAATGTTGCAGACCCATTGACTAAGCCTCTTCCACGAGCAAAGCATCATCAGCACCAAGGCTCCATGGGTGTTAGAATCATTACTGTGTAATCTAGATTATTGACTCTAGTGCAAGTGGGAGACTGAAGGAAATATGCCCTAGAGGCAATAAAGTTATTATCTATTTCCTTATATCATGATAAATGTTTATTATTCATGCTAGAATTGTATTAACTGGAAACATGATACATGTGTGAATACATAGACAAACTGAGTGTCACTAGTATGCCTCTACTTGACTAGCTCGTTTATCAAAGATGGTTATGTTTCCTAGCCATGAAAAAAGAGTTGTCATTTGATTAACGGGATCACATCATTGAAAGAATGATGTGATTGACTTGACCCATTGCGTTAGCTTAGCACTTGATCATTTAGTATGTTCCTACTACTTTCTTCATGACTTATACATGTTCCTATGACTATGAGATTATGCAACTCCCGTTTACCGGAGGAACACTTTGTGTGCTACCAAACATCACAACGTAACTGGGTGATTATAAAGGTGCTCTACAGGTGTCTCCGAAGGTACTTGTTTGGTTGGCGTATTTCGAGATTAGGATTTATCACTCCGATTGTCGGAGAGGTATCTCTGGGCCCTCTCGGTAATGCACATCACTATAAGTCTTGCAAGCAATGTGACTAATGAGTTAGTTTCGAGATGATGCATAGCATAATGAGTAAAGAGACTTGCCGGTAACGAGATTGAACTAGGTATTGAGATACCGACGATTGAATCTTGGGCAAGTAACATATCGATGACAAAGGGAACAACGTATGTTGTTATGCGATTTGACCGATAAAGATATCTTCATAGAATATGTGGGAGCCAATATAAGCATCCAGGTTCCGCTATTGGTTATTGACCGGAAACGTGTTTCAGTCATGTCTACATTGTTCCCGAACCCGTAGGGTCCGCACGCTTAAAGTTAGATGATGGTTATATTATGAGTTTATATGTTTTGATGTACCGAAGATAGTTCGGAGTCCCATATGTGATCACGGACATGACTAGCAGTCTTGAAATGGTCGAGACATAAAGATTGATATATTGGATGACTATATTCGGACACCAGAATGGTTTCAGGGGGTATCGGATATATACCAGAGTACCGGGGATTTACCGGAACCCCCCGGGGGTTAATGGGCCACATGGGCCCAAAGTGGAGAAGAGGAGGGGCGGCCAGGGCAGGCCACGCGCCTCCTCCCCCTCTAGTCCAAATTGGACAAGGAGGGGGGCGGCGCCCCCCTTTCCTTCCTCCCCTCTCTCCCTTCCTTCCCCCTCTCCTACCTGGACAAGGAAAGGAGGGAGTCCTACTCCCGGTGGGAGTAGGACTCCCCTTGGCGCGCCCCTCCTGGCCGGCCGCCCCCTCCCCCTTGCTCTTTTATATGCGGGGGCAGGTGGGCACCTCTAGACACAACAATTGATCATTGGTCTATTAGCCGTGTGCGGTGCCCCCTCCACCATCATCCACCTCGATAATATCGTAGCGGTGCTTAGGCGAAGCCCTGCGTCAGTAGAATGCTGCGTCTTGAGCTTGCGTTGGTTTTCCTTGAAGAGGAAAGGGTGATGCAGCACGGTAGCGTAAGTATTTCCCTTAGTTTTTGAGAACTAAGGTATCAATCCAGTAGGAGGCTCCTCAACAAGTCCCACAAACCTACACAAACAAACAAAGAACTCGCAACCAACGCAATAAAGGGGTTGTCAATCCCTTCACGGCCACTTGCGAAAGTGAGATCTAATAGAGATAATAAGATAAGATAAATATATTTTTGGTATTTTATAATATAGATGCAGAAAGTAAATTGGAAGCAAATATTATAAGAGATAGACCCAGGGGCATAGGTTTCACTAGTGGCTTCTCTCAAGATAGCATAAGTATTACGGTGGGTGAACAAATTACTGTCGAGCAATTGATAGAAAAGCGAATAATTATGACGTTATCTAGGCATGATCATATATATAGGCATCACGTTCGCAACAAGTAGACCGACTCCTGCCTGCATCTACTGCTATTACTCCACACATCGACCGCTATCCAGCATGCATCTAGAGTATTAAGTTCATAAGAACAGAGTAACACATTAAGCAAGATGACATGATGTAGAGGGATAAACTCAAGCAATATGATATAAACCCCATGTTTTTATCCTCGATGGCAACAATACAATACGTGTCTTGCAACCCTTCCTGTCACTAGGTAAGAACACCGCAAGATTGAACCCAAAGCTAAGCACTTCTCCTATGGCAAGAAAGATCAATCTAGTAGGCCAAACCAAACCGATAATTCGAAGAGACTTGCAAAGATAACTCAATCATATAAAATAATTCAGAGAAGATTCAATTATTATCCATAGATAAACTTGATTATAAACCCACAATTCATCGGATCTCGACAAACACACCGCAAAAAGAGATTACATCGAATAGATCCCCACAAGAGAGGGGGAGAACATTGTATTGAGATTCAAAAAGAGATGAGAAGCCATCTAGCTAATAACTATGGACCCGAAGGTCTGTGGTAAACTACTCACAACTCATCGGAAGGGCTATGGTGTTGATGTAGAAGCCCTCTGTCGGTGTCAAAACCGGCGGATCTCGGGTAGGGGGTCCCGAACTGTGCGTCTAGGCGGATGGTAAGAGGAGACAAGGGACACGATGTTTTTACCCAGATTCGGGCCCTCTCAATGGAGGTAAAACCCTACTCCTGCTTGATTAATATTGATGATATGGGTAGTACAAGAGTTGATCTACCACGAGATCAGAGAGGCTAAACCCTAGAAGCTAGCCTATGGTATGATTGTTGTTCGTCCTACGGACTAAAACCCTCCGATTTATATAGACACCGGAGAGGGTTAGGGTTACACAGAGTCGGTTACAATGGTAGGAGATCTACATATCCGTATCGCCAAGCTTGTCTTTCACGCCAAGGAAAGTCCCATCCGGACACGGGACGAAGTCTTCAATCTTGTATCTTCATAGTCCAGGAGTCCGGCCAACGGTGATAGTTCGGCTATTCGGACACCCCCTAATCCAGGACTCCCTCAGTAGCCCCTGAACCAGGCTTCAATGACGACGAATCCGGCGCGCATATTGTCTTCGGCATTGCAAGGCGTGTTCCTCCTCCGAATACTTCATAGAAGATGTTGAACACAAGGATAGTGTCCGGCTCTGCAAAATAAGTTCCACATACCACCATAGAGAGAATAATATCTGCACAAATCTAATCTGCTGACGTATTCCGCAGCGTGACATCACGCCACAGCCAAGCCTTTATTTGAATCGTCTTACTGTTCCACCTCAGCGCGTTTAGCGAGGCGGTTTCCTTGGCATGTCTTGTCAAGGCAGAGATCGTGTCCCCTTATTCCGGGATTCTCATCAATACGGGCGTGGGTAACCCAACTGCGCCATTTAACCGCGACGCTTGGGAGATAAGCGAGTTTTATTAGGCTGGTGGGGGATCATAGTTTCGGCTGCCCATATAAGGGGATAAGGATCCACCCTTTCCATTTACGCCTTCTTCCTCCTTTGCTTATCCATTCCTGCGCACTCGAGCTCCAGTGCCCAAGTCCGCACTTCCCACCTCAACCTTTCTCCAATCATGTCTGGAGCGGGAGGTAGATGGATGGCCTCCTCCGTCACGGAGGGGCAAATCAAAAAGTTGAGGAAGGCCGGATACTTGTCTGACGACATTGTGCACCGGCTTCCAGATGAGGGGCAACTCATCCCCACCCCTGGGCCCCATGAGAGGGTCGTATTTCTCCCCCATTTCCTCTGCGGACTGGGCTTTCCCCTTCACCTGTTCGTCCGGGGGCTCATGTTCTACTATGGCCTGGACTTCCATGATCAGGCCCCGAACTTCATCCTCAACATCTCGGCGTTTATCGTCGTGTGTGAGGCCTTCCTCCGCATCCAGCCTAACTTTGGCCTATGGCTGAAGATCTTCAGCGTCAAGCCGAAGGTCGTGGGCGGCCGCCAAGCGGAGTGCGGAGGCGCCATGGTGGGCAAGATAGCCAACGTTACATGGCTCGAGGGCACCTTCGTAGAGACCATCAAAGGGTGGCAGTCGGGGTGGTTCTATATCACCGAGCCGCGTGACCCTGAATGGGCAGCGGCCCCCGAATTCCGATCTGGCATCCCCACACGGCTCATATCTTGGGAAGAGACGGGCCTATTGTGGGGTAGTCCGGAAGAGGTGACCGGACTCCAAACCTGCGTCCGAGACCTAGTGAACAAGAAGGTTAAGCTTGTCAACATAGTCTAGGTCATGCTCTTCCGCCGGATCCTTCCGTGTCAATGACGGGCCTTCAACTTGTGGGAGTTCGACCCGGCCCAGCACCAGACTCTGTCCCGGCTCTTCGACACAAAGCACGAGGACGCTTGGAAGGTGCTATTCAAGAGCTCCGAGGTCTCCCCTCCCGTCACCGAGGATCGCGGATTCTGCGCCAAGCGCCAAGCCACCGAAGTAAGTTGCTTTTAGTCCTCTACGGGACACTTGATTTTCATAGTTTGACTCCATGTAGGATCTAAACTCCTACTCCTTTGACAGGACTGGAAGAGGACGTCTGGACAGTTTGACTGTCCGGCCCCTTTGCCCGAAGGCCCAGCAGACGCACGCTTGACGAAGCTGCTAGTTCCGGCACCTCACGTGGTGCCGGAGAAGAAGGCCAAGAAGAAGGCCACGGGGACTCGAAAGAGTTCCTGGCGCCTGGTGGTGTCGGATTCATCGCCTAACAACCCCGAAGCACCCTCCGCCTCTGAGGACGAGGAGGAGGAAGAAGAAGAAGCCTCTCCCCCTCCAGCGGGGGGAGGAAAGAAAAGGAAGGCCGCCCCAACTGGGGAGGCCGGAGGGTCCAAGAAGGGGAGGACCCTTCTGCCGGACTACGCCTCCGATGCCGAAGACGGCGGGGAGGAATGGCCATCCAGGGTCAAGCCCTTGGCAAAATCGTAAGTGTCCGGATACCAGAATAACTTATGGCGCTCCTCTAATGTATGGTACCTTCTGACGCCGAATTCAATCATGCACTCCGCCCAAGGCTCAGCTCGGCCATTCGTCGAGCAGCTCCCTGGATTCGTCGGATGTGAATAGCGCTTCACTTCCGATGGCCTCCTCCCCTCTTCCTACGGACGACGCCAAGGTGAAGGGACTAAACTAGGAGGAGGTGGTCCTGGAGGCGCCGCAAGGCGACCTCCCGGACTCCAGGACCAAAGGGGGTAAAGCCCCAGAGGGATCTAAGTCCGGCCCCGGGCCGGACACCGCTCCAGAACCAACAAAGGTTCCAGAGTCCGGTAGGCGGCGCCTTCGCAAGAAAGGCACGCCTACGACACCGACGGCCTCTGTCCAACCGGAGACGCCGGACAATTTGCTGGAGGTGCTCAACGGCGCCTCCATCAATGAGGAGCACCGCACTGTTATGAGTGCGGTGATTCAGAAGGTTTAGTCCGCCAAGAGTGGGCTGACAGAAGCATGTACCAGCCTGCTAATAGGCTTTGAGGTATGTATTCAAAACATATAAAAATGTTACCGCATAGAAAGTAGCCCCTGATGCTTAGTTTGGTGTTCCGAAAGAAAAGCCGGACTGAGGATCCAAAAAGATATACGCAGGAGTCTAACATAAATATGTCGATATGGGAATGCAG
Source organism: Triticum aestivum (assembly GCF_018294505.1). Lineage (NCBI taxonomy): Eukaryota > Viridiplantae > Streptophyta > Magnoliopsida > Poales > Poaceae > Triticum > Triticum aestivum. The sequence continues at coordinate 185,922,454 of NC_057801.1, forward strand.
GTTGCGCTGCTGACCTCTGCCGCACTAACTGCGGAGGTCGGCGCATTGAAGCAGAACCTCGAGCGGTCCGAGAACGAGCTCGGCCATGCCAAGAAGCAGTTCGAGGACAAGGAGGGTATGTAATACCGTATGTAAATGTATATAGAAATACCTGGTTGCAAATAATGACAGGACCAAAGTGAATGTTGTAGGGGCCACAACTCAGGTGGCAACCCTGAAGGAAGCGCTTTCCAAGGCCGAAGACAATGCGGACATGGAGCACTCAGAGCGAGAAAAGCAAGAGGCGCAGGCGGCGGAGGTGCGGCAAGAGCTCGATGCTCTTGTGAAAAAACACGAGAGGTTAGAGCTTGACTCGAAGACTCGAGAGTCCGAGCTTGCCTCGGCACTTGAAAGCGCCAAATCTGCCAAGGCCGAAGCCCCAAAAGCCCTCCAGGAGATTGAGGCGATGAAAAAGATTATGGCGGGTAAGGCATTCTTTATGCAAAGCAAGCATGTGAAAGTAAATTACCTATTACTTACCCGAATCCGGAGCTCTCCAGGAGCATTCGCAGATCTGCCCCGCAGTGTGTCCGATGCCGCCGCATTCTACCGGGACGAGGAAGGAAGCTCGACAGAGAAAGTGTTCTGGTCCCATTATGCTGAGGCCGGACACCTGGTGCCCTTGAGCGACCACCTGAAGCAGCTGGTCGAGCTTCATAAGGCAGCCGAACAGGCCATGAAGGGCCTGATAGGCCGGCTGTGGCCTGGTGAGGTCATGCCTTTGAGCTACTTTGGGCTGGTGCGGCGGCTGGTGGATGCTTGTCCACGACTTGAAGTCATCAAGCGTTCCATGTGTATCGAGGGCGCCCGTAGGGATTTCGCCCGTGCTAAAGTGCACTGGGGCAAGCTGGATGCTGAGAAGCTGGTGAAGGATGGGCCACCGGAGGGGAAGGAGCATCGCAGGCCCGAGATGTATTATGAGGGCGTCCTGAAGGGTGCCCGTCTTGTGGCGGAGGAATGTACCATGGATGTAATTTTTGAGTAAACTCGCTCGTATTTGTCCTGTGCGCTGAAAACTTGTTCATATGCGCTAAGCAACGTTTTTTGAATTTAAAATATTACCTTCTGTGCGGCCGTTTATGAAATCTGAGAGATGCAAGTCGTCGGCTTCTACCCCCATGCCATGAGTGCTGGGGTGTTCAGGATAAACCTGAGCGCTCTTGTTCCCATTCTTGGGTCCATCTAGGGAGGCGCTCAGCACAACGAACAAGGCCATCGGACTTATAATGCTTTATCACTCTCACTTAGCCATAGAATTCTATTATTTTTAAATTCGGCGAAGCCCCTAGTATTTAGAAGACCGAGTTCGTGGCGCTATCCACGCCTAGGCCAGATAAATCCGGCTCCTCGCTCTAAGCGGCATAAGTCTTTAGGGACTTGAAAAACCTCGCGAACAGCGACCGGTCTCTCGCACTATCATGACGGTCCGTTTTAGCTTTCTCTACTGAGGTGTTAACCCAGCTCAACTGGGGCACAATCGCAGTAGTTCTCCCAGCGCTACCTTAGCCAACATTGCGGAACGTAAGGTACCAAAACATGGGAGCCGGGCAAACCCAACTATTGACCCAAGACATGATTCAGAGCCGATGCATATAGTGCTATAAGTTCGGGGTGCCGCACTCATGAGAGTGTTCGGTCTTCTCACACCGTGTTATGGGGTGCTTAAGCCCCTAGTGTATTGGCCGTACCAAAGTGTACGGTCGCATAATGTCATGACTGAACATATTTGTATAAAAATAGATGAATACAATAATAGATAAGAGCTATGCATTGTTTATTAAAAAGGGCTGCTATGAAAGCAGAACGATACAAATAGTGCGATAAGCAAGAGATGGGATTATTTGACATGTCCCCCTCCAGGGGCAAGCTGCGAGACTTTAAGTAAAACAGGTATTTAGCACGTTATAGAGACCACCTGGACATTTGACGTGGCTTGTTGTCTCCCTGGCTGTTGCATCGTGTGTTTGGCGAATGTATTGCCGGACGGGCCTTCCGGATAGTTGGGTCCTGAAAGTATATAAAAAAAATGAAACGGCAGAATAGGGAGCCCCTAGTGCGGTTGAGCCACATTCTGGGCGTTCCGTGGTTGTGCCCATCCCCTTATGCCCATGGTATTTCCAAAGCGTAATTATGTACACGTGGTACCACTATCGCCATCTGGCGAGGGCTGGGGTTGGGGCCGCACTGCTATGCTTGCTCGGAACGTGCCAACCGGTTTTGTTGTAGGTTACTTCGGGCGCGCTTGACGTTGTCCGGACGTTTAACACCCGGATTGGATAATTGCCTTGAGAGGCTACTTTGTACTTCCGCCGCCAGGGCTGCCGTGTGCTCCTCCGTTTGGAGAGAGCGTTCGGTGTTTCCATTGACCGTAATGACTCCGCGAGGGCCTGGCATCTTGAGCTTGAGATATGCGTAGTGCGGCACCGCATTGAATTTTGTGAATGCGGTTCGTCCGAGCAGGGCGTGATAGCCACTGCGAAATGGGACTATGTCGAAGATTAACTCTTCGCTTCAGAAATTGTCTGGTGATCCGAAGACCACTTCGAGTGTAACCGAGCCTGTACAGCTCGCTTCTACACCTGGTATGACGCCTTTAAAGGTTGTCTTTGTGGGTTTAATCCTTGAGGGATCTATACCCATTTTTCGCACTGTATCCTGATAAAGCAGGTTCAGGCTGCTGCCGCCGTCCATGAGGACTCTAGTGAGGTGAAATCCGTCAATGATTGGGTCTAGGACCAATGCGGCGAATCCGCCGTGACGAATGCTAATGGGGTGGTCCCTTCGATCAAAAGTGATCGGGCAGGAGGACCATGGTTGAACTTTGGGGCGACTGGCTCCAACGCATAGACATCCTTGAGAGCATGCTTCCGCTCCCTTTTGGGGATATGGGTTGCGTATATCATATTCACCGTCCGCACTTGCGGGGGGAAGCCCTTTTGTCCTCTGTTGTTCGGTGGCCGGGGCTACTCCTCGTCATCGCTATGCAGCCCCTTGTCTCTGGTTTCGGCACTTAACTTGCCTGCCTGCTTGAACACCCAACAATCCCTGTTGGTGTAGTTGGCTGGTTGTTCGGGGGTGCCGTGTATCTGGTACGAGCGATCGAGTATCTGGTCTAAACTGGATGGGCCTGGAGGGTTTCTTTTGAATGGCTTCTTCCGCTGACCGGGTTTAGAGCCTCTGGATCCGGCATTAACTACCGTATCCTCAGTATTGTCGCCGTTAATGCGGCGCTTGTGCTTGTTGCGAGGTGACCTGCCATTGTTGTCCTTGGTATCCAAATTGCCAGGGCTCTTGGTTATGTTATTGCTATGAGCTAGCCAGTTGTCTTCTCCCGCGCAAAAGCGGGTCATGAGTGTCGTGAGGGTTGCCATAGATTTCGGCTTTTCCTGTCCTAGGTGCCGGGCAAGCCATTCGTCTCGGATGTTGTGCCTGAAGGCTGCAAGGGCCTCTGCGTCCGGACAGTCAACTATTTGATTTTTCTTGGTTAGGAACCGTGTCCAGAATTGTCTGGCCGATTCCTCTTGCTGCTGGATTATGTGGCTTAGGTCATCGGCGTCTGGTGGTCGCACATAAGTGCCCTGGAAGTTGTCAAGGAATGCGGATTCCAAGTCCTCCCAGCAACTAATTGACTCTGCTGGCAGGCTGTTAAGCCAATGCCGAGCTGGTCCTTTAAGCTTGAGCGGGAGGTATTTGATGGCGTGTAGATGATCACCACGAGCCATGTGGATATGAAGGAGATAATCCTCGATCCATACCGCGGAATCTGTTGTGCCATTGTATGATTCGATGTTTATGGGTTTAAAACCCTCGGGGATTTGATGATCCATTACTTCATCTGTGAAGCATAGTGGGTGTGCGGCGCCCCTGTACTGGGCTATATCGCGACGTAGCTCGGATGAGCTTTGTCTGTTGTGTTCGGCCTGGCCGTATTTATCATATCCGGCGTGACGGTTATCGTCACGTGACGTGGGGCGCCCACGCGATCCGTAGATCGATCTTGTTTGCCTTGCCTTATCCTCCAATATGTTTTGCAGGTCTGTTGCGTTTCCCCGTGCTCTGGTATTTTTGGAGCGGCGCCGGGGTGCGGCTTGAGTTGAGGGCCGAAAGGCCTCTCTGTCGCGGCCACGGGGTGGCCGATCGGGCGCATCGTACGCTGGTGATGTAGGTTTAGTTGCTTCCTCCTCTAGTTGGGGTAGCAGCCTGCGCTTTGGGTAGCTCTTCGAGGGGCGTTCGAGTTTATACTCTTCGGCCGCCAGGACTTCAGTACATCTGTCGGCTAGCAAGTCTTGGTCAGCTATAAGCTGCTGCTGTTTTTTCTTGAGGCTGCTTGCCATGGCCATAAGCTTGCGTTTGAAACGCTCTTGTTCGACGGGATCCTCTGGCACGACGAATTCATCGTCGTCGAGGCTTGCCTCGTCTTCGGAGGGAGGCATATAATTGTCGTCCTCGACCTCCCTGTCTGCCTCTCTCTCATGAGGGCTGGCTCCTCCGTCCTCCTGCACTGAATCTTGCTGGAGGGGGTTGTCTTCGGCACTGTCCGGGGTGTTGTTGTCTCCAGTGTCGGACTCGCCGTTTTTGCTTTGGCAGGATTTAAAGCGGCGCCGCTGACGTCGGTGTTTGGGTTGCTTCTTGGAGGGGTCGTCCTCCATTTTTTCATCGCCATCCCCTGCTTTGGGGGTGTCCACCATGTATATGCCATATGACGAGGTGGCCTTCCAGTGCCCTATGGGCGCTGGTTCTTGGTTGTCTCCTGCATCGTCGTTCATACCGTCGATGTCTTCGGAGTCGAAGTCGAGCATGTCGGTTAAATCATCGACAGTGGCGACAAAGTGGGTGGTGGGTGGGCGTTGAATTTCTTCGTCGTCCGCATCCCAACCTTCCTGACCATAGTCCGGCCAGGGCTCTCCTGATAAAGAGAGAGACTTTAGTGAATTCAGGATGTCGCTAAAGGGCGAGTGCTGAAAGATGTCCGCGGCAGTGAACTCCATAACCGGCGCCCAATCGGATTTGATTGGCAGGGGCGCGGGAGGTTCAGAGTCCGGAGAGGAGTCCGGCACCTCGGAATCACGGGCTTTGCAAAGGACGAGGATGGTGTTCGGCTCAATCGCCGTAGAGATCATAGCCCCCGAGGCGGTGTCCAGCCACTCGTCCCCGATCGGCGAAGTTGGCTCCGAACTAAGGGTCGGAGCGGACGCTAGTGCGGCCTCCAGGGCACTGTTCAGCGGCAGAGCTAGATCATACCCATCGAGACAGTGCGGCGCGCTTGGCTGTGGCTCGAATCCGTCGAAGATCAAGTCTCCGCGGATATCAGCCGTGTAGTTCAAACTCCCAAATCTAACCTAATGGCCAGGGGCGTAGCTTTCGATATGCTCCAGATGGCCAAGTGAATTGGCCCGTAGTGCAAAGCCGCCGAATACGAAGATCTGTCCGGGGAGAAAAGTTTCACCCTGGACCACGTCGTTCTTGATGATCGAAGGAGCCATCGGGCCTAAAGGTGACGACACAGAGGAACTCTAAATGAAAGCACCAATGTCGGTGTCAAAACCGGCGGATCTCGGGTAGGGGGTCCCGAACTGTGCGTCTAGGCGGATGGTAACAGGAGGCAAGGGACACGATGTTTTACCCAGGTTCGGGCCCTCTCGATGGAGGTAAAACCCTACTCCTGCTTGATTAATATTGATGATATGGGTAGTACAAGAGTTGATCTACCACGAGATCAGAGAGGCTAAACCCTAGAAGCTAGCCTATGGTATGATTGTTGTTCGTCCTACGGACTAAAATCCTCTGGTTTATATAGACACCGGAGAGGGTTAGGGTTACACAGAGTCGGTTACAATGGTAGGAGATCTACATATTCGTATCGCCAAGCTTGCCTTCCACGCCAAGGAAAGTCCCATCCGGACACGGGACGAAGTCTTCAATCTTGTATCTTCATAGTCCAGGAGTCCGGCCAACGGTGATAGTTCGGCTATCCGGACACCCCCTAATCCAGGACTCCCTCACCCTCCATGGTGGAATCCCCCTCCGGTAGAACACCGGCGACGGCTCCAAGATGGGATCTCGTGGATACAGAAGGTTACGATGGCGGAAATATTTCTTTGGCTGCTCTCTAGATGGTTTCTGGGTACGTAGGCTTATATAGGAGGAAGAAGTAGGTCGGTGGCCGCCCGAGGGGCCCACAAGACAGGAGGCGCGCCCTATAGGGGGGGGCGCCCTACCCTCTCGTGGCCGCCTCGGATGCTTCTTGACTTGCACTCCAAGTCCTCTGGATCACGTTCGTTCCAAAATCAAGCTCGTTAAGGTTTCATTCCGTTTGGACTCCGTTTGATATTCCTTTTCTTCGAAATACTGAAATAGGCAAAAAAACACGGGTTGGGCCTCCGGTTAGTAGGTTAGTCCAAAAAATGATAATAATGTATAAAATAAAGCCCATAAACATCCAAAACAGGTAATATAATAGCATGGAACAATCAAAAATTATAGATACGTTGGAGGCGTATCAAGCATCCCCAAGCTTAATTCCTGCTCGTCCTCGAGTAGGTAAATGATAAAAACAGAATTTTTGATGTGGAATGCTACCTAGCATAATTCTCAATGTAATTTTCCTTAATATAGCATGAATGTTCAAATCCAAATGACTCAAGATAAAAGCTTATAAAACATAAAAATAATAATGCTTCAAAGCATACTAACAAATAATCATGTCCTATCAAAATAACATAGCCAAAGAAAGCTTATCCCTACAAAATCATATAGTTAGGCCATGCTTCATTTTCATTAGACAAAATACTCCCATCATGCACAACCCCGATGACGAGCCGAGCAATTGGTTCATACTTTTTAACGCACTTTAGCTTTTCAGCTCTTACGCAATACATGAGCACAAGCCATGGACATAGCACTATGGTGGTCTAATATGGTGGTTGTGAGGACAAAAAGTGGGAGAAGATAGTCTCACATCAAATAGGCGTATCAATGGGCTATGGAGATGCCCATCAATAGATATCAATGTGAGTGAGTAGGTATTGCCATGCAACAGATGCACTAGAGCTATAAATATATGAAAGCTCAACAAAGGAAACTAAGTAGGTGTGCATCCAACTTGCTTGCTCACGAAGACCTAGGGCATTTTGAGGAAGCCCATCATTGGAATATACAAGCCAAGTTCTATAATGAAAAATTCCCACTAGTATATGAAAGTGACAACATATGAGACTCTCTATCATGAAGATCATGGTGCTATTTTTGAAGCACAAGTGTGGAAAAAGAGACAGTAGCAATTGTCCCTTCTCCCTTTTTCTCTCATTTTTTCTTTTTCTTTTCCTTTTTTTCTTCCTTTTTTTCTTTTTTTTCTTTCTCTTTTTTTTGTGGGCTTCTTTGGCCTCTTTTATTTTTATAAAGTCTGAAGTCCCATCCCGACTTGTGGGGGATAGTCTTCATCATCCTTTCCTCACTGGGACAATGCTCTAATAATGAAGATCATCACACTTTTATGGATTTACAATTCAAGAATTACAACTCAAAGCTAGAACAAAATAAGACTCTATATGAATGCCTCCGGCGGTGTACCGGAATATGCAATGAATCAAGAGTGACATGCATGAAAATTATGAAGGTGGCCTTGCCACAAATACGATGTCAACTACATGATCATGCAAAGAGCAATATGACAATGATGAAACGTGTCATAATAAACGGAACGGTGGAAAGTTGCATGGCAATATATCTCGGAATGACTATGGAAATGCCATAATAGGTAGGTATGGTGGCTGTTTTGAGGAAGGTAAATAATGGGTTTATGCTACCGGCGAAAATTGCGCGGTAAAATAGAGCTAGCTAAGTGGAAGGATGAGTGTGCGTATATCCATGGACTCACATTAGTCATAAAGAACTCATATACTTATTGCAAAAATCTACTAAGCCCTCGAAGCAAAGTACTACTACGCATGCCCCAAGAGGGATAGATTGGTAGGAAAAAATTCCATCGGTCATCCCCGACTGCCACTCATAAGGAAGACACTCAAAAGATCACCTCATGCAACAAATTTGTCACACAACTTTTACCATACATGCATGCTACGGGACTTGTCAACTTCAACAACATTATTTCTCAATTTCATAATTATCCACTAGCATGACCCTAACATTACTACCTTTATATCTCAAAACAATTATCAAGCATCAAATTGATCCTAGCATCCAATTCACTTTCTATGATAGTTTTTATTATACCCAACTTGGATGCTCATCATTCTAGGACCAAATTCATAACAAAAGCAAATACCATGCTGTTATAAGAGACTCTCAAAATGATATAAGTGAAGCATGAGAGACTAGAAATTTCTTCAAAATTAATCCAGCGCCATGCTCTAAAAGATATAAGTGAAGTACTAGAGCAAAAACTATTAAGCTCAAAAGATACAAGTGAAGCACATAGAGTATTCTAGCAAATTCTAATCAAATAGGATTCTCCCAAAAGGTGTGTACAGCAAGGATGATTGTGGTAAACTAAAAAGCAAAGACTAATATAATACACGATGCTCCAAGCAAAACACATATCATGTGGCGAATAAAAATATAGCTCCAAGTAAAGTTACCAATGAACAAAGACGAAAGAGGGGATGCCTTCCCGGGGCATACCCAAGCTTAGGCTTTTGGCTATCCTTGAATATCTTGGGGTGCCATGGGCATCCACAACCTTAGGATCTTTCCACCCTTTATTCCATAGTCCATAAAAGCTTTACCCAAAACTTGAAAACTTCACCAACACAAAACTCAACAGGAAATATTATAAGCTCTGTTAGTGAAAGAAAACAAAACCAACACATAAGGTACTGTAATGAACTCATTATTTATTTATTTTGGTGTTAAAACTACTGTGTTCCAAGTTCCCTATGATTCATACCCTTACATACTAGCCATAGATGCATCGGAATAAACAAACAACACACGAAAAACAGAATCTGTCAAAAAAGAGAACAGTCTGTAGCAATCCATAACTAACACAAACTTCTGGAACCTTAAAAATCCTACCAAAATAGGAATGCCTAAACAATTTGTTTATTGATCATAATAAAAAAGAATCAATGCAAAATCTCCTTCCTGTGATTTATTGAATTTTTTCTCGTGAGCACAAAGTTTCTGTTTTTCAGCAGAATCAAATCAACTCATATCATAGGTTATCCTATAGGTTCTACTTGGCACAAACACTAATTAAAAGATAAAAACACATCTAAATAGAAAGTATAAACCAAATTTTATTGAATAACAGCAAGGAAAAATATTGGGTTGTGTCCCAACAAGCGCTTTTCTTTAAAGCCTTTTTAGCTAGGCATTGAGATTTCAATGATGCTCACATAAAAGACAAGAATTGAAGCATAAAGAGAGCATCATAAAACATGTGACAAACATATCTAAGTCTAACATACTTCCTATGCATAGGCATATTGTAAGCAAACAAATTATTAAGGCAAGCGAAAACTAGCATATGCAAGGAAGAACAAAGAGATGATAGCAATCTCAGCATGAAGAGAGGTAATTCAGTAACATGAAAATTTCTACAACCATATTTTCCTATCTCATAATAATTACATGTGGTATCATAAGAAAAATCAAAAAAATAGCTATCACATAACATATTCTCAACACTATCCACATGCATGCAAAGTTGACACTCTTCCAAAATAGTGGGATTAACATTAACTAAAGTCATGACTTCTCCAAACCCACTTTTATCAAAAATATCATAAGATTGAACATACTCCAAATATGTGGGATCTAAAGTTGACACTCTTCCAAACCCACTTTCAATATTATTTCAAACACTATTATAAATCTCATAATCATCATGGGGCTTAAATAAATTTTCAAGGTTATAAGAAGAATCACCCCAATCATGATCATTGAAACAAGTAGTAGACATAGCAAAACTAGCATCCCCAAGCTTAGGGTTTTGCATATTATTAGCAGAATTGACATCAAGAGAATTTATAGGAAAATCATTGCAATCATGCTTTTTATTCAAGGAGTTATCGTGAATCTCTTCATAAATTTCTTCATCATAATTTTCAGATTCACAAATTTTTAGCAAAGCTTCATAAAGACAATCTAGTGCACAAAACTCACTAGCAATTGGTTCATCATAATTGGATCTCTTAAAAAGATTAGCAAGCGGATGAGGATCCATAGATCTTAAGTTCTCTGTTTAGCAATAAATAAACAACTATTCCAACCAAACGAGCAAACGAGCCAAGTAAGACATCAAAGCAAAAAGACGAACAGAAGAAGGGCGAATAAAACGGCAAGGGTGAAGTGGGGGAGAGGAAAACGAGAGGCAAATGGCAAATAATGTAATGCGAGGGATAAGAGTTTGTGATGGGTACTTGGTTTGTCTTGACTTGTATGTAGACCTCCCTGGCAACGGCGCCAGAAATCCTTCTTGCTACGTCTTGAGCTTGCGTTGGTTTTCCTTGAAGAGGAAAGGGTGATGCAGCACGGTAGCATAAGTATTTCCCTCAGTTTTTGTGAACCAAGGTATCAATCCAGTAGGAGGCTCCTCAACAAGTCCCACGAACCTACACAAACAAACAAAGAACTCGCAACCAACGCAATAAAGGGGTTGTCAATCCCTTCACGGCCACTTGCGAAAGTGAGATCTAATAGAGATAATAAGATCAGATAAATATATTTTTGGTATTTTATAATATAGATGCAGAAAGTAAATTGGAAGCAAATATGATAAGAGATAGACCTGGGGGCCATAGGTTTCACTAGTGGCTTCTCTCAAGATAACATAAGTATTACGGTGGGTGAACAAATTACTGTCGAGCAATTGATAGAAAAGCGAATAATTATGACGTTATCTAGGCATGATCATGTATATAGGCATCACGTCCGCAACAAGTAGACCGACTCCTGCCTGCATCTACTACTATTACTCCACACATCGACCGCTATCCAGCATGCATCTAGAGTATTAAGTTCATAAGAACAGAGTAACGCATTAAGCAAGATGACATGATGTAGAGGGATAAACTCAAGCAATATGATATAAACCCCATCTTTTTATCCTCGATGGCAACAATACAATACGTGTCTTGCAACCCTTTCTGTCACTGGGTAAGAACACCGCAAGATTGAACCCAAAGCTAAGCACTTCTCCTATGGCAAGAAAGATCAATCTAGTAGGCCAAACCAAACCGATAATTCGAAGAGACTTGCAAAGATAACTCAATCATATAAAAGAATTCAGAGAAGATTCAATTATTATCCATATATAAACTTGATCATAAACCCACAATTCATTGGATCTCGACAAACACACCGCAAAAAGAGATTACATCGAATAGATCTCCACAAGAGAGGGGGAGAACATTGTATTGAGATCCAAAAAGAGAGAAGAAGCCACCTAGCTAATAACTATGGACACGAAGGTCTGTGGTAAACTACTCACAACTCATCGGAAGTGTTATGGTGTTGATGTAGAAGCCCTCCGTGGTGGAATCCCCCTCCGGTAGAACGCCGACGACGGCTCCAAGATGGGATCTCGCGGATACAGAAGGTTACGATGGCGGAAATATTTCTTTGGCTACTCTCTGGATGTTTTCGGGGTACCTAGGCTTATATAGGAGGAAGAAGTAGGTCGGTGGCTGCCTGAGGGGCCCACGAGACACGGGCGCGCGCCTTATAGGGGGGGCTCCCTACCCTCTATTGGCCGCCTCGGCTGCTTCTTGACTTGCACTCCAAGTCCTCTGGATCACGTTCGTTCCAAAAGTCACGCTCCCGAAGGTTTCATTCCATTTGGACTCTGTTTGATATTCCTTTTCTTCGAAATACTAAAATAGGCAAAAAACAACAATACGGGCTGGGCCTCCGGTTAGTAGGTTAGTCCCAGAAATGATAATAATGTATAAAATAAAGCCCATAAACATCCAAAACAGGTAATATAATAGCATGGAACAATCAAAAATTGTAGATATGTTGGAGACGTATCATAGAACATCAGCATCGTCACCACGCCGTCGTGCTGACGGAACTCTCCCTCGACACTCGGCTCGATCGGAGTTCGAGGGACGTCATCGAGCTGAACATGTGCAAGAACTCGGAGGTGTCGTGCTTTTGGTGCTTGATCGGTCGGGCCATAAAGACGTACGACTACATCAACCGCGTTGTGCTAAAGCTTCCGCTTATGGTCTACGAGGGTACGTGGACATACTCTTCCCTCTCGTTGCTATGCATCACCATGATCTTGCGTGTGCGTAGGAATTTTTTTGAATTACTAAGTTCCCCAACAATTGGCCCCGCACCGATTGGCGCCGCAACCGTCGTCGAGTCCTTCTCTGCTGGCCTTCCGACTTCTTCGACATGGCGTACAACTCGTGCAGGTCCCAGTCTTTGCATGCCCGGTGTTGGCAACACCGCCGCGTGCCTTCGTCCACGACGTGTCCCCGGGCCTGGCAAGCCTGGTGCGGCGCTTCGTCAATTTCTTCTTCGTCCGTCTACGGATGCCCGGTACTGGCAACACCGATGCGTGCCTTCGTCTACGATGTGTCCCCGGGGTTGGCAACCTCGGCGCGACGCGTCATCAACATCATCTACTTCCTGGCGCACTACTACTTCGACACCACTGCGCCCACGACTAACTCGGCGCCTCTTTGCGCCCGTGGCTCCACGGTGACTTCCTCGACACCGGCTGCCCCGACTCGACATCGACCATGGCATTCTTCGCATGGCTACCACGACCACAACTCCACCACCCATGCTCTCGGCTACATCGACAAACGGCACAAAGGGCTACCGCCTGCTTGAGCAACCTCGTCAGTTTTCACTCCAACCATGACTCCGCGATGCATCGACCGTTACGACTGTGGGGGGTGTCCGTCGGCTTGCCTTTGGATTCTTCTCCAGTCTCACCGTCTGCGTTGCTACCATTGTGACTGCGGGGGAATGTTGAGTATCGTGATTATTAGGAAAGCTAGGATAGCGTAGGATATTATTCTACCTTGCCTTGTACTCCAAGAAGATCATGTACTCCTATATATATATGCCCATGAGGCTCAAGCAATACAACAACTATTCCACCAATCCTCTCTCTCCCCTCTCTCTCCCTTTCAACACCATCAAAGGAGAAAGGTACAACAGAAGTCCAATCTATAATGCCACCATGTCCACATGACCATCCATGCCCTCGTTCGCTCCTCTCAATTGCCACCTTCCTTCCCTCACCCTCCCCCTTTGTTGTTCCTACGAAGTTGTGTTGCTTTGTCTCCTCTTTTTCCTGCCACCACGTCGCTAGATATGTCTCGTCGCTATCGCCAACATCCCCATTAGGTATCCCACAAAGTCCAGGGGGTGTTTGCCCCTCAACGATGATAAGGGATCCACTATCAGATTACCTAGCTAAACCAATTTTTTGAAAATCCTCCGGAAAACATATCCCATGCAACCCGAGATTATAAATACTCAAATCATATTTTGAAACACAATTCTAATACAATATATGTTCGCCATGTTGCAAAATCTTAGATTAAATTCAACCTACATCTATAGAAACAAAATGGTCAACTCATATTTTGAATAGTAGTTATCCAATGTTAGACCACAAATCTGGCCCATAAACATAGTCAATGTTTTTTTTGCGAGGAACATAGTCAATGTTGGATTTGTTGTTTTTATTTCTCAGGCAATTGTTTCATATCTAGATTCAAATTTCTGTGGCATCCTAGATGTATATTATGTCTTTAAATTATTTTCAAATATTTTGATAACATGTAAAGTAATTTTTGGTAATCATAATCAGCGAGCGTTCATTGGGAGGGATGACAGTTGTGAATGTTTTCATGAAAAAAATCATGTGTCGCGAGGATGGCAAAGATGGCAATTATAGTTCGCAAGCATGACAATTTTCTAATGAAAAATAGAACCACGGTGGAGTTACCATGCTCGCTAACCAAAATTGTCTCGTTCGGCTTATGGACACCTAGTAGCAGAAATCAAGTCAATGGTGAATGAAAGGGAGTTTGTTCCACAGAAAGTTAGTAGAGCTCAAAACAAGGTAGAAGATTGTATGGCAAGTTGTGGTCTTACCATGTCATGTACTACGATGTGGATGTGCAGGTGTCATATGAAAGATCGTGGATATCGCCTAGAGGGGGGGGTTGAATAGGCACTTTAAAATAATTACGGGTTAGGCTTGAACAAATGCAGAATTAAACTAGCATTTAATTTGTCAAGCACAAAACCTAAAACGACTAGGCTTACCTATGTGCACCAACAACTTATGCTAAGTAAGATAAACAACTAAGTGATGGCAAGATATATAACATGAAACAATAAGGCTACCACAAAATAAAGTGCATAAGTAAAGGGCTCGGGTAAGAGATAACCGAGGCACGTGGAGACGACGATATATCCCGAAGTTCACACCCTTGCGGATGTTAATCTCCGTTTGGAGCGATGTGGAGGCATAATGCTCCCCAAGAAGCCACTAGGGCCACCGTAATCTCCTCGCGCCCCCGCACAATGCAAGATGTTGTGATTCCACTAAGGGACCCTTGAGGGCGGTCACCAAACTCGTACAAATGGCAACCCTTGGGGCGGTTACCAAACCCGGACATTTTGGCAACCCTTGGGGGCGGTCACCGGTACCCATCAAATTGCTCGGGGCAATCTCCACAACCTAATTGGAGACCCTGACACTTCCCTGAAGCTTTACACCAGAATGATTGAGCTCTGACAACACCAACCGTATAGGGCACCAAGGCACCCAGGAGGAACAAGCTCTAGGGTGTACAAACACCCAATAGTAACAAGCTTCTCAACTTCACTTCCACGTATCACCGTGGAGAACTCAAAACGATGCACCAAATGCAATGGCAAGGGCACACGGAGTGCCCAAGTCCTTCTCTCCCAAATCCTTGTGCCCAAGTCCTTCTCTCCCAAATCTCACCAAAGCAACTAATGTTATGGAAGAAAATGAGAGGAAGAACGAAGAAGAGAACACACAGAACTCCAAGATCTAGATCCAAGGGGTTCCCCTCACATAGAGGAGAAAGTGATTGGTGGAAACGTAGACTTAGATCTCCTCTCTCTCCCCCCCTCAAAACTAGTAAGAATCTATGGAGGGATTGAGAGATAGCAAGCTCGAAGAAGGTCAACAATGGGGGAAGAACACGAGCTAAAATGATAAGGTTCAATGGGGAAGAAGACCCCCTTTTATAGGTGAGAAAAAATCCAACTGTTATGTGCTCAGCCCGCACACAAGCGGTACTACCGCTCCATGGAGCGATACTACCGCTCGGGCAGTAGTAACAGGAAAATAGAGCAACGACTAGGAACCTTGGGGCGGTAGTGTCACCGGAGCGATACTACCGCTCATCCCAGTGGTACTACCGCAGGAGAAGCAGATCATAGGAGCAGAGGAGGCATGGCAGAGCAAAGCACGACGGCAATGCCCTAGCAGCGGTACTACAGTCTGGTCGGGACGGTACTACCGCACCTTACTGCCGCCCAACTATCTCTGAAGCTGACACGAAAAATAGGACCCCCAGAACAAGCAGAAGTGTGCGCGGTACTGGAACAACAGAAGTACCGCTTACAAGCGGTACTACTGCCGGGCAAGGATCGGTACTGCCGCTTACAAGCGGTACTACCACTGTCCAGAGCGATACTACTGCAGGGGTGCAACAAGCAAGCCCCTGAGCAAAATAGATGCAACAAGAAAACCAGAACTGCCATAACTTCTGCATATGAGCTCCGAAATGAGTAAACTCAAGCTTGTTGGATAGATGACGCCAAACACTATCCAACAGCGAGTGAAACCTCTATCGGTGAAGAACCGACAAAAACTCCAACATAAAAAACATCATAGAAGATGCATATGTGAACTCCGTTTTCGATGAACTCGAGCTTGTCATGAAGATGACCAAAAGCTCTAAAACTCACACAGAGAAAAACCAAACAAGAACCAAGGAAGATGATGCAAAGATGCAATGGTTTGAGCTCTCTATGAACGATACAAACAAGCTACTTACTTGAGAGCCCTCCTTGATAGTATGGCAATCGATCCTATAACCCGGTCTCCCAACTATCACCTTGAGACCGGTAAAATAGAAATCTTATCAAGGGCAAACCTTTGCCTCACACATAATCCACTTGAGCTTGATGATGACCACATTGACTTCCTCAAGTTGGACCACATTTCTTGACTGAGTTGGCTCGATGAAGACTAGTTGACTGCTCCCCGTACTTCACTATGGGTGAGCTACTCTTCGGCACATCTTCGCAAGTCCATTGTCACCACAATGGACGGCAAGCTTCAAGCACGATCTCTTTCTGATGCTCCAGTTGAACTTGCACACCGCAACCTTGATGATGATCACCACTTGATGTCATCCTCCATGGGTTATATGATATCTTCCTTTTGATGCACGACCATTGAAACATACCTAACCCCACAAACAACTCTCACATAGACCATGGTTAGTACACAAAATGTAATGGACAATGCTTACTATACAATGGGATCACTTGATCCCCCTTGGTACATCTTGTACACTTTGTGTATTGATCGACTTGATTCACTCCTTGACTTAGTCTTGATTAACCTTGTATCATGTCTTCTCATTGACCAAACTTTGGATAATTCCTTGAATAGCATCTGGTCAACCCATAAATTCCTTGAAACCAACACATGGACTTCAATAAATGTCTATGGACAAATCCTTCAAATATAACTCAAGGCAACCATTAGTCCATAGAGAATGTCATCAATTACCAAAAACACACATGGGGGCACCACATGTTCTTTCATCCTCCATGTTGTGAGGACTTATTGCCTCTCGATTGTAACCCTGTAAGTTTGGAATAAAACTCCCATATGATTTCGCAAAAAAAAACACCATTCACAAATATATCTGGCCAAATTGGCCGTGCCTACCAGGGCGGGCTGCGAGCAGGCGCGGCACGACACGGGCTAAACGGGCCGGGTCCGGCATGCGACACGCCCTGGGTCGCGCTTGGGCTGCTAGTCTGAGCACGCGGGCTGACACGACACAGTCTTTTTTTTATATATCTCTATATGACCCTACAAATAAAAATAGGCTAAAACGCCCAATGCACAAAATAGTAGGCAAACTAGTGGACCTGGCGTGCCGGTGGACCGACCCAATTAGCAGCTGGGTCGTGCCTGAGCTGCAGGCTGCAGCACGCGGGCCGGCATGGCACAGCCCGTATGATAATCGTGCCTCGGTGGACTGGACCGTGCCAGACACGATTAGGATGGGCCATGTCATGCCGGGCCGGGCTGTGCCAGACACGGTTAGGATGGGCCATGTCGTGCTGGGCAGGGCCGGCCCGTTTGGCCAGCTATGTTCACAAATACCATTCCTTCCCGGGTAAACGTTCGCTGGTCACCGGTGAAAGGGCTACACCATAACTACGGGTGCACCGCCTACGTTCGCGGGGAACGTGCTACCTTCTTCGCCGGCTTGCTCAACTTTCCCGCCAAAATGTTAGAATCCCTCTCCACAGGCCCACACTAGAAAAAGAAAGAAAATCTGAAGCCCTCACACAGATCTACCGCTCCAACCAAATTCCCCACCCCTCCTCCTCCTCCGCCGCCCCCCACCCATGTCGGCCATCGCCGGCGAGCCCCACCGCGTAGTCCTCCTCGTCGATCTCAACCCCCTCATCCCCTCCCAAAACCCTAGCGCTCCCACTGCCCAGTCCGCCTCCTCCACCTACCTCGCCGCCGTCCTCCCAACCGCGGCCTCCCTCCTCGCCGCCTCCCCCTCTCCCACCTCGCTCTCCGCCGCGCGCCTCTTCTTCTCCTCCCTCTCCCCGATCCTCTCCTCCTCCCTCCTCCCCAAGCACCTCCCCTCCGCCCCGACACCGCTTTCCTTCCACCTCCCCCCGGCCACCCTCGCCTCCCTCGCCCCGCTCCGCCGCCTCGCCCTCCCGGCCTCGCCGCACCCCCGCGTCACTGCCTCCTCCTCCATCGCCAAGTCGCTCCTCCAGCTCGAGCACGACTACTCCTGGGACGCCGAGTCCCAACACGGCCGCCGCCGCCGCGTCTTCGACCGGCCGCCCAATCTGGCGGTTCTCTTCACGGCCGTCTATGATTTCGAGGAATTCGGGGAGAACGCGAGCTCTGAGAAGAGGTTTCGGGGGGTTTTCGAGCCAGTGAGGGACCGGCTTCAATCCAGGGGCATACAGGTGTGCTGGGTTGCCGTTGGTTCCACCAGCGAGGGGATCCGGAGGGCGGTGACAGACCTAGGGTGGAGGTTTACGACAGCAGATGCAGTCACGTTGGGGTCGGCGGTTGCGCCGCCAGGGCTCGTCTGGGGAGGTGTTGGATTTGGGTGTGGGGGAGGTGAACGGCGAGGTGAGGTAGTGTTGGAGATTGCCGATGTGAAAGGGAAGCCACTGGTTTGCAAGGGCTGCGAGGTTGAGATTGTTGGCTCCACGCTGTCGCAGGTTGGTAGCCATGGTGTGTCCAGGATACATGTGAAGGCGGTGTGTGAGGTGGGGAATTGCGAGCAGTTGATTGGCAGAGATGGCGAGGTTGTTCTGGTACGTGGGTTGCCACAGGATAGGAGCAAGGGTGACGGTGAAGGAGCTGTGGACAGGGAGTTTTTCCCACATCGGCTTCTCGAGTTGGTTCTTGCCGATGAGAGCAATTGCCTTCACGCTGGAATGCCTATTTGGCAGCTCATTCTGGTTTTCCTTCATAGGAAAAACTATTGTGCAATGGTTTCGATTTCTGATGGAGACGAGAAGTCTGTAGATGGCCTTCTCGTACCTTTCTCGATGAACTATGCATTACTGCATGTCGACAGGAATGGCACTGGTTTAGAACAGGTGGTTGCGAAGAGTCCTGAAACATTGGATAGTTCCATGCCCGATCCACCAAAGGAGCTTAGTGTGAGGAAGAAGAGAATCAGGCTGGTCAGTAAGCTACTTGTGGCAGCCAGTTGGAGCACCTTCTGTGATGTGCTCCTCAAACATGCTGATGGCAGCATGCCAGTGGTGGAGTTGGAAGACCTGTATTTCAGCAGGTATGGCACTGCATCCAAAAAGTTGCGGTTTCTGAAATGTTGGCTGAAACAAGTGAAATTGTCATCTCTTGGTACTTCATCAAGCCTTCATATAGGCGAGACACGTCCTTCCTCAAAGGATGAAGGAGAAGCAAAACTTCATGTCTCAGAGGAGGATGGGGCTCCTCATGTCAACTGTTCGGTGGATGAAGCAGATTGTAACAAAATTGGCAAACCAGTGGATGAAGCAGATTGCAACAAAGTGGAGCAACAAGTGGACGAGGAGACTTCAGCATTCTCTTCAATGGAAGATTTAGAAGCATTTCTTGGGAGTATCCCTCAGAAGATTGAGCAAGGTCTTTGTTCTGAAGATGCTGATTTGGGAAATCTAGCTGAACGCTTGGTTGGCTTGTCTGTTGATGCGCTGATGATTAAGAATGGAAAGATTACAGTGAGATATTTTGAACATAGGGAAGTAGATGATGCTTCTGATGCGAAAATTATCTCCGAAGCTTCCATTATTCTGTTGAGGAAACCCAAAGAGCTTCTGTTGAAGTACAAAGACAACAATTCAGCATCTGCTGGATCAGAACAAACCTCAAAATACAACGCAAATTACAAAATCCGAGAGTATCCTTTTTAGTCCTCAGTTCTTTTTTCTTCCAGCCCTGCAGTTATTTCCTATGGTAATATCACTACGATAGTAACATGTATAGGCAATACTATTTTCTTTTTGTCTTGTACGCCTTAACAAGCATGTATCAGGCATGAACTGCAGATATTACTTAGGTTGGAAATAATCAGATCCAAACTTGGCCCAGACTTTGAGGAAGGTTCAAAACAGAAGATGATAAAAGAGATCTGTTCTCTTTTGCAGTTTATTGATATAAACCTCCAAGGGGATTCATTTCAGTCTGACAGTATTGTTAAGTTTGCTGAGAAGACCATCAAGTCCAGGTATGTCTGTGTTTTGAATGCATTGTAACCATTATAGGGCTTTATTTGTTGAGCTATTGTCTCTGTTGATGCTTGTGAATGTTTAGCATTGGTCTGTGTTTTGAATGCATTGTAACCATTACAGAGCTTTATTTGTTGAGGTATTAGCTCTGTTGATGCTTGTGAATGTTTAGCGTAGAAGCATAAGTAGTTTTGTAAGGTACAGTGATGATTGCACTTCTTGCTACCTGAGCCAACAGAACCATGCTAGGTTAAAAAAAGGGCAACCTGGTGCATGTAGCTCCCGCTTGCGCAGGGTCCAGGCTAGGTTACTTCTAGAAAATTGTACAAGCAACATACCCACAAATTGATCATGCATTTGGTTAGAAAAACCAGTATCGCATCATTGTAAGTAAACATAATACCTTTTGATAAAAAATATATGCATGCTCGGTACTGCTTCCGTTGCCAGATGAAAACCTTATGCTTCAATACAATCTTTGGTTTGATCACTTGTATCGCTAAATATTGATGGAAATCTTAACTTGAGATACTTATCTCTTATACTACTGCTAAACTGCAGGCTACAACTTATTTTACTGCTAGGGATTTGCTGTGTGCTGTTATAACCTATAACTGCTCTCATGCTTCAGTTCCAATCTGAGAAAAGAATTGTAAGATAGGAGCATCACAAAGAAGTGGTGCTCATTCCCCTCAAAAAAAAGAAAAGAAAAAGAAAAGAAGTGGTCCTCATTTTCCTTGATCCTTTGAGGAGCATGAAAGCATTGCTGACATTGTAGAGCATGTTGTAACTTCTAATGACAATTGAAATGAGATGATGTTTTATGTTGAATGGTCATAAATATGAGTATACGACACATGCTTGTTTTAGCCTTTATTTGTTCTAACTGTTGAGTCATGTATCTGTGTTCTTATTCCTTAAGAAGAAACTGGAAGTTAAAGCTGAAGAAGATGACAGAAATATGTATAATGGTAATTTTATATGCTGGATTTAGAAATACTATCCTGCCGAACAGCAGCACATATTAGGATCTCTTGGAGCCATTTCGTAACAAAAGTGAACTCTGCATTCCTGTCCAATTTTTGGCTGCTCAATAACTTACAGGGAGTTCAAATTTATAATTTGACTGCTCAATAACTTACATCTATGGTGACACAAAGGTTTAAATGTATAATTTGACTGCTCAATAACTTACACGGAGTTCAAATTTATAATCAGACTGCTGAAAATTTTGTAGGTACATGGACTCTATGGAGGATGTGATCAAGAAGATATACACGGAGATGGAGTTTGATCTGTTCGACGAAGATGACTTGCCATGTTCAGACTCTCTACCCAGCAGCAGCAACCAGGACGACGGCAAGGGCAACAAGAGCCGGAGCAGCCAGAGGAACTGCGCCGGCAGCTCAAGCGCTCCCACACTTCACACGAGGAGCAGACACCACGACAGGCACGAGGAGCAGCTGGCGCGAGTGAGTGAGCGGCGGAACAGGGAGCGCAGGCTCTCCTCCTTCACCAGCTGGGTGCCGGACCTGCGCCGCGTGTGGGCGCTCAAGCACCCCGGTAAGGAGCCTCCCCTGGCGGTTGCGGTGCCTCGGTCCAGGCAGCATTCAAAGCGGAGGAAGCGGCGCGCGGCGTGCACCGACATGGTCTGCGAGACGCCCATGACGGCCGCAAAGAAGCAGCAGCCGGAGCAGGACGGGTCGGGGTCTGACAAGATGATGTCGATTGGGTCCGTGTCAAAGACCTTGTTCGACGACGACACGGAGGTGAGCAGTTCCAGCAGCGTGTGAACGAAAGTGTACTCGAACGAGCATATTGGTCGCGCGGTTGCACAGTTACGATTTTCTTCAGAAGCTTGGAGGTCTCTGAGCTCCAGGGAAGGCATTTCTCATCAGTATGGAAGTGTCCTGATTGTGGTGGTGGGCCGGGCTGATTACTCATTCATTCCGTTGTTGAACTTCGGCATCTGTTTCAGCTGTATGTCCTGTCACCCCTCAAAAAAAAAACTGTATGTCCTGTCTTCTTCGGTGACGACACTTCTTTTCGGCTGACTACCTTCTGCTAGCGGGACATAGTGGGCGCGACTATATGTTTTTTTAGTCTGAACACGCTTTTATTAATCAGTAAACATAGGGATACAATGAACGTCTGGAGGGGTGAGGAGCCAAATATGGCGACCAAAATCCAGTCCAAAAGTATGTTTAGCGAAGCTGTGCTAGCATGAGTGCCTCATGTGTCCCCGTGTATGTCATTGACTACCGTTTGGCAATCCAAAGCAATCAATTCATGCGATAATGTCAGGTCCGTAGATAGGGCTAGAGCCTCCCGACAGGCAAGAGCCTCAAGGCATTGCTGGATTGGTTATGCCGGCCATCCTTATTGCAGAAGCTCTCAAGGGCGTGACTATATGTAGCAACCCCTGGTGTATCCGTACATTTTTTTCATTCGTTTTTTTTGTTTCTTATATTTGTTCATATTTACGAAAAAGTTCTAAAAACGAATTCCAGCACTTAAAATACTTGAAAAAAACTGTGAATTTGAAAAATGTTAAATGCTGTGCAAAGAAATTCTTATCTTAATTTAAAAAATGTAGATACATTAAAATAATGTCCACATGTGTCAAAAAATGTATAACATGAATTCAGAAAAATGTTTGAAGATATTTATTTGAAAAAAAGTGGCTCATGTATTAAAAATTGAACATGTATAATTTTTTTCATAGGTATACAAAAATGTATAGTATGTATAAAGAATGTAGACATCATAATGCATATTTGAAGAAAATATTAATGATGTACATGCAAAATGTTAAACGTGTAAAAGAAAAATGTTCTTATGTATACAAAAACATAAAATTTGTACGAAAAAGTAGACATCAAAATATATATCTAAAATAATGTTAAACATGGATTTGAAAAATGTTTAAAGTACATAGATTTTTTTCTTATGTATACAAAAGATGTGCACTTTGTATTTTAAAATGATAAACATGTATAGAAAATGTTCATGTTGTGTACGGAAAATGTACAACGAACATAAAAATGTATACTTCAAAAACATTTTTTTAAATCCTGTATATACAAATATTTTTTATGTATACGAACATTGTGCGTGAAAAAAGTTTATTTCCATTAAACAAATGTTCACCGTGTATTTGAGAAAGTGTTGACCATGTATTCCAAAGTGTTCAAAACATATATTTAAAAAACTTTACATTATGCATTAAAAAAATGTTTGACATGTATCAACAAAACGTTTCACGTGTACACTAAAAATGTACATTGTGTATTGAAAAAACTAGAAATGTGTTGGACAGAAAAGTAACCAATGAAAAACAACAAAGAAACAAAGAGACACGAAAAAAGCAATGTAAACCAAAAAAGAAATGAATAAAAATAAAAATGAGAAAGAAAAAGAAAAAGAAAAGAAAAGAAGCCCAGTGAAAACCAATGACAAAGAATGCAAATAAGGAAGAGAAAAAGAAAACCAAAAAGGGAATTAAAAAAACGAAGGAAGAAAGAAAGTAAGGAAGAAACTAATGGAAATATGCCCTAGAGGCAATAATAAAATGGTTATTATTATATTTCCTTAATCATGATAAATGTTTATTATTCATGCTAGAATTGTATTGATCAAAAACTTAAATACATGTGTGGATACATAAACAAATACCGTGTCCCTAGTGAGCCTCTACTAGACTAGCTCATTGATCAAAGATGGTTAAGGTTTCCTAACCATAGACATGTGTTGTCATTTGATAACGGGATCACATCATTAGGAGAATGATGTGATGGACAAGACCCTCCGTTAGCTTAGCATATGACCATTCAGTTTATTGCTATTGCTTTCTTAATGTCAAATACATATTCCTTTGACTATGAGGCTATACAACTCTCAGATACCGGAGGAATACCTTGTGTGCTATCAAACGTCACAACGTAACTGGGTGATCATAAAATTGCTCTACAGGTATCTCCGAAGGTGTTTGTTGAATTGGCATAGATCAAGATTAGAATTTGTCACTTCGTGTATCGGAGAGGTATCTCTGGGCCCTCTCGGTAATACACATCATAAGAAGCCTTGGAAGCAAAGTGACTAATGATTTAGTTACAAGGTGATGTATTACGGAACAAGTAAAGAGACTTGCATGTAAAGAGATTGAACTAGGTATGAAGATACCGACGATTGAATCTCGGGAAAGTAACATACTAACAGACAAAGGGAATTATGTATGTTGTCATAAAGGTTCGACCGATAAAGATCTTCGTAGAATATGTAGGAACCAATATGGGCGTCGATGTTTCGCTATTGTTTATTGACTGGAGAGGTGACTCGGTCATGTCTACATAGTTCTCGAACCCGTAGGGTCCGCACGCTTAACGCTCATTGACGATATCGTGTTATATGAGTTATATGATTTGGTGACCGAATGTTGTTCGAAGTCCCGGATGAGATTACAGACATGACGAGGAGCTCCGGAATGGTTCAGAGGTAAAGATTGATATATAGGACGATAGTATTGGGTCACCGGAAAGGTTTCAGAAGTACCAGGTATTTTATCGGGGTGTCGGAAGGGGTTCCGGGAGGTCACCGACAAGCGGTGGGCCTTATGGGCCAAAAGGGGGGGAGGGGGGGCACATCAGACCACAAGGGAGCTGGTGCGCCCCTCCACCCCTTGCCCACGCACCAAAGAGGGAGGGAAGGAAGGGGAGGTGCCCCAAAGGCAGCCGACCCCCTTCCCCCCCCATGCACAAATATGGAAGGGGAGGATTCGGCCAGGGAAGGCGCCAGCCACTTGGGGCTAGGGGCGGCCTCCCCTCCCCCTCCACATATATATATGAGAGGAGGGAGAGGGGCAACACACACCCACGGCAATCTCTTTGCTGTGTGCGACGCCCCTCTCCACAGTTTCGTCCCTCGGTCATATTTTCATAGTGCTTAGGCGAAGCCCTGCAGAGATAGCTTCACCATTACCGTCACCATGCCGTCGTGCTGCCGGAACTCATCCACTACCTCGTCGCCTTCCTGGATCAATAAGGCAAGGACGTCACCGAGTTGAACGTGTGCTGAGCACGGAGGTGCCGTATGTTCGGTACTCGATCGGTTGGATTGCGAAGAAGTTTGACTACATCAACAACGTTACTAAACGCTTCCGCTTACGGTCTACGAGGGTACGTAGACACACTCTCCCCTCTCGTTGCTATACATCTCCTTGATAGATCTTGCGAGTGCGTAGAGTTTTTGTTTTGTTTTCCATGCAACGTTTCCCAACAGTGGCATCCGAGCCAGGTCTATGCATAGATGATATGGACGAGTAGAACACAAATATTTGTGGGCGGTGATAGTCATACTGCTTACCACCAACATCTTATTTTGATTCAGCAGTATTGTAAGATGAAGTGGCCCAGGCCAACCTTACATGTCCACGTTCATGAGACTGGTTCCACCAATAGACATGCAACTTGTTTTGCATAAAGGTGGCTGGCAGGTGTCTATTTCTTCTACTTTAGTTGAATCAAATTTGACTATGGCCGGTCCTTGAAGAAGGTTAAAATAGCAAACTTGATAAATCACTATTATAGTTTTTGCCGTAGGTAAGAACGGTTCTTGCTAGAAGCCCGTAGCAGCCACGTAAAACTTGCAATAACAGAGTAGAGGACGTCTAACTTGTTTTTGGAGGGCATGTTGTGATGTGATATCGTCAAGACGTGATGTGATATATGTTCTTGTATGAGACGATCATGCTTTGTAATACCGACAACCGACAAGAGCCTTTGGGTTGTCTCTTGATTATTGTATGAAGTCCATGTAATTGCTTTACTTTATCTCTATGTGTTAGCAATAGTTAGCGAGATGACCCCGACACAACGATGGAGATCAAGGTGTCGAGCCGGTGAGGATGGAGATCATGACGATGCTTTGGAGATGGAGATCAAAAGCACAAGATGATGATGGCCATATCATGTCACATATTTTGATTGCATGTGATGTTTATCCTTTATGCATCTTATTTTTCTTAGAACGACGATAGCATTATAAGATGACCCCTTCACTAAATTTCAAGATAAAAGTGTCCTCCCCGAGTATGCATCGTTGATAAAATTCGTCATTTTGAAGCACCTCGTGATGATCGTGTGTGCTAGACTCTACGTTCGCACACAACGGGTGTAAGCCAATTTTACACAAGCATAATATTTGGGTTAAACTTGACGAGCCTAGCATGTATAGACATGGTCTCGGAACACTAGAGACCGAAAGGTCGAACATGAGTCATATAGTAGATATGATCAACATAGAGATATTCACTATTGATGACTACCCCATCTCACGTGATGATGGGACATGGGTTAGTTGATTTGGATCATGTATCACTTAGATAACTTGAGGGATGTTAATTTAAGTGGGAGTGCATAAGTAATTTGATTAATTGAACTTAAATTTATCATGAACTTAGTCTTAATAGTTTTTGCATATCTATGTTGTAGATCAATAGCTCGCAATATAGCTCCCCTATTTTTGATATGTTCCTAGAGAAAACTAAGTTGAAAGATGATAGTAGAAATGACGCAGACTGAATCCATGATCTAAGAATTATCCTCATTGCTGCATAAAAGAATTATGTCCTTGATGCACCACTAGGTTACATACCTATTGTAGGAGCAGATGCAGACGTTATGAACGTTTGGCAAGCTTGATATGATGACTACTTAATAGTTTAGTGCGCCATGATTTACAGCTTAGAACCGGGACTTCAAAAACATTTTGAACACCATGGAGCATATGAGATGTTATAAGAGCTGAAATTGGTATTTCAGACTCATGCCCGTGTCAAGAGGTATGAGACCTCTGACGAGTACTTTGCCTACAAGATGGAGGAGAATAGCTCAGCCAGTGAGCATGTGCTCAAAATATCTGAGTACTACAATCACTTGAATCAAGTGGGAGTTAGTCTTCCAGATAAGATAGTGATTGACACAGTTCTCCAGTCACTATCACCAAGCTACTAGAGCTTCTTGATGAACTATAATATGCAAGGAATGACTGAAATGATTTCCGAGCACTTCGCGATGCTGAAATCAGCGGAGGTAAAAATCAAGAAAGAGCATCAAGTGTTGATGGTTAATAAGACCACTAGTTTCAAGAAAAAGGGCAAGGGAAAGAACGGGAACTTTAAGAAGAATGGCAAGCAAGTTGCCGCTCCCATGAAGAAGCCCAAAGATGGACCTAAGCCTGAAAATAAGTGCTTCTACTGCAAAGGGAATGGTCACTAGAAGTGGAACTGCCCCAGATACTTGGCGGATAAGAAGGATGGCAAAGTGAACAAAGGTATATTTGACATACATGTTATTGATGTGTACTTTACTAGTGTTCGTAGCAACCCCTGGGTATTTGAGACCGGTTCAGTTGCTAAGATTAGTAACTCAAAATAGGAGTTGCAGAATAAATAGGGACTAGTTAAGGGCGAGGTGACGATGTGTGTTGGAAATGATCCCAAGGTTGATATGATCACCATCGCACACTCCCTCTACCTTTGGGATTAGTGTTAAACCTAAATAAATGTTATTTGGTGTTTGTGTTGAGCATGAATATGATTAGATCGTGTTTATTGCAACGGTTATTCATTTAAGCCAGAGAATATTTGTTATTCTACTTACGTGAATAAAACCTTCTATGGTCATACACCCAATGTGAATGGTTTATTGAATCTCGATCATAGTGATACATGTATTCATAATATTGATGCCAAAAGATGCAAAGTTGATAATGATAGTGAAACATACTTGTGGCACTACCGTTTAGGTCATATTGGTGTAAAGCGCATGAAGAAACTCCATGCAGATGGACTTTTGAATCACTTGATTATGAATCATTTGGTACTTGTGTACCATGCCTCATGGGTAAGATGACTAAAGCTCTGTTCTCCGAAATAATGGAGCGAACTAATGACTTATTGGAAATAATACATACCGATGTATGCGGCCCGATGAGTGTTAAAGCATGCAGCAGGTATCGTTATTTTCTACCCTTCACAGATGATTTGAGTAGTTATATCTACTTGATGAAACAAAAGTCTGAAACATTTGAAAAGTTCAAAGAATTTTAGAGTGAAGTGGAGAATCATCGTAATAAAAAAAATAAAGTTTCTATGATCTGATCGCGGAGGCAAATATTTGAGTTACGAGTTTGACCTTCATTTAAAACAATGTGGAATAGTTTCACAACTCACGCCACATGGAACACCACAGTGTAATGGTGTGCCCGAATGTCATAACCATATTTTATTAGATATGGCTCGTTCTATGATGTCTCTTACCAATTTGCCTTTATCATTTTGGGGTTATGCATTAGAGACAGCCGCATTCACGTTAGATAGGGCATCATCTAAATCCGTTGAGATGACACCGTATGAACTATGGTTTGGCAAGAAACCTAAGCTGTCATTTCTTAGAAGTTTGGGGATGCGACACTTATGTCAAAAAGGCTTCAGCCTGATAAGCTCGAACCCAAAGCATAGAAGTGCGTCTTCATAGGATACCCGAAAGAAATTATTGGGTATACCTTCTACCACAGATTTAAAGGCAAAATCTTTGTTGCTAAGAATGGGTCCTTGATACGTCCATTTTGCATCATGTTTTCTCTACTGTTATTTATAATGTTTTGATGCATAATAATGCTTTTTGGAGTAATTCTAATGCCTTTTCTCTCATAATATGCAAGGTTTACACAAAGAGGGGGATTACTGGCAGCTGGAATTCTGGACCTGAAAAAGCTACGTCAGGCCACCTATTCTGCACAACTCCAAATGAGCTGAAACTTTAAGGAGATTTTTATGAAATAAATAAGAATTATTGGAGCAAATAACTACCAGAGGGAGCCCATGTTGGGGAACGTAGCATGCAATTTCAAAAAATTTCCTACGCTCACGCAAGATCTATCTAGGAGATGCAGAGCAACGAGGGGGATAGAGTGTGTCTACGTACCCTCGTAGACCATAAGCGGAAGCGTTTGACAACACGGTTGATGTAGTCAAACTTCTTCTAGCTCTAACCGATCAAGCACCGAACATACGACACCTCCGAGTTCTACACACGCCCATCTCGGTGACGTCCCTCGCCTTCTTGATCCAGCAAGGTGTCGAGCTAGTAGATGAGTTCCATCAGCATGACGGCGTGGTGACGGTGATGGTGAAGTGATCCTTGCAGGGCTTCACATAAGCACTATGAAGATATGACCGTGGGAGTAAACGGTGGAGGGGGGCGCCGCACACGGCTAACAATTGATGTTGTGTATTCTAGGCGCCCCCATGTATATGTAGGTGCGGGGGGGGGGGGGGGGGGAGGCAACCATGGGGCACCCCAAGTAGGTCGAATCCTACTTGGGGTCTGATACGTCTCCAACATATCTATAATTTTTTGATTGTTCTATGCTATTATATTATCTGTTTTGGATGTTTTATATGCATTTATATGCTATTTTATATTATTTTTGGGACTAACCTATTAACCTAGAGCCCAATGCCAGTTTCTGCCTTTTACCTATTTTAGTGTTTCGCGGAAAAGGAATACCAAACGGAATAAAACTTTCGCGATGATCTTTCTTGGACCAGAAGCAAACCAGGAGGCTTGGAGATGAAGTTGGAGATGAAACGAGGCGGCCACAAGGGTGGAGGGCGTGCCCAGGGGGGGTATGGCGCGCCCCCTACCTCATGGGCCCCTCGGAGGATTCCTGACCTAATTCTTTCACCCATATATACTCTTATACCCCAAAACCATCAGGGAGAGCCACAAAAACACTTTTCCACCGCCGCAACCTTCTGTACCCATGAGATCCCATCTAGGGGCCCTTTTCGGCATCTTGCAAGAGGGGGATTCGATCACGGAGGGCTTCTACACTAACACCATTGCCCTTCCGATGAAGTGTGAGTAGTTTACCACAGACCTACGGGTCCATAGCAGTAGCTAGATGGCTTCTTCTCTCTCTTTGATTCTCAATACCATGTTCTCCTCGATGTTCTTGGAGATCTATTCAATGTAATACTCTTTTGCAGTGTGTCGTGGAATTGTCATGTCAGATGTCCTCGTGAAAGGACTTAGTTGTGGAGCCATCGTGAGTAGGAAGCTTGAAGGGGTTAATCGGGACAAGGGACACGAGAGGTTTTATACTAGTTCGGCCCCTTACGGTGAAGGTAAGGCCTATGTCTAGTTGGGTTGGTATTGATGTTTCGATGACCAGGGAGCGAGATACGCTATGCCTGGCTCTCGATGAGTTGTTTCTTGCCCTAAGCCGCAAGCGGGTCGTCCCCTTATATACACGGGTGGACGCCCTGCAGTTTATAGAGTCTCGGCCGGCTTATAAACAATGTCCCACTCGGTGACTAGTTAAGTCTACCTTATGATACAAGTAATATTATAACTGCAGTTTACTACAACGGGCCTTAAGTCGCCTGTGGGCCTTAAGCTTCCTATGAACCGTCATCTTCATGCCTTGTCTTGGGCTTCTCTCTGGTGAGTCCTCTTTGCGTAACCCGGCCCCTCCTGGGTGGCTTACACAAATAGTTATATCCCCAACATTAGGCCCCAGATTGATTTGAACCGGTTCATGTCAATCTTAAAATACCTTATGAACCGCCCTGCAGTCTTTATCTTGCGCGAAGGATTTTAACCCGCCGTGACATCATCATCTAACTCCGGGTTAAATCTCTGTGACATCATCTTCATTACTGACCATCCCGAGAATCGAGGCGCCAGAGCCGCTGGATAATGAATGTTATCTCCTCGTTTTTCGCGCCCGCTCGGTCAGTCTTCCCTTATAAATAGAGCGACCTAGGTCTTCCCCAGTCGTCTTCTTCCTCTTGCCTCCTCCCGTGCTCTGCCGCTGCCACCGTCGAACCCCTCGTCTTCACCGACTCAGGCCACTACATCGACCAGACTCCGACCAGAGATCGACGGCAAACCTCCGCGGCGCATCCGCATCTGTGAGCTCTTCTCATTTCCTTTCTCAGATTTGCGTTAGGTTCTTGCCAAGTTCGTCGGTGTTCATCACTGCCCGACGCAAACCTTCTCTAGTTCTTTCCCCCAACGCCCTGTTTAGACCGTAAAAACTACATAGAACTATTGCGTTGCTTACTTGTATTGATCTCGCACAGGAATAGATCTCATTTCCCTTGTGTAGAACCCCTTTTCGAGTATATGAGCTTCTCTGCTTTGTTTTTAGGTCTAGGAAATTTTCTTTCTAGGGCAATATTTTGATCCAGAGTAATAACTGTCCTCTGTGAAACTTGTCTTCATCACCCGGAAAACCTCCTCTGGTAAATGTCCTGAAATACAACCGTCGAGGTATCCGGCTTAAATAAATGATACAGAACCTCTGATTGCTCCTCATGACCCGGAAAAATTGTGAACTGCACTTAAACTTGTAGCGGCTTAAATATTGTTGCACAGTCATCCTTATATCATTAGACCCCTCATTAAGCCGCCACCTTGGGTAATTAAAATTTTCCTCCCGAGTTAAAATTGAATCGGATCTTCTTGTTTTTCCATAGGCTAATTGATGTGATGGCTCCTAAGGCTACCAAGGCCCCTGTGACTTGCAACTGGGTTCCATCCATAGTTACCAATAGCAAACTAGCTGAATTTGTGAAGTCTGGGCATCTGCCAAAAAAGGACGTCATGTCGTACCGTGCCCCTGACCCGTCTGAAGAAAAACCTCACCCCAAAGCCGGGGAAGTAATAATTTTTACTGATCATATGAGCCGTGGATTTGCTCCTCCCGGCTCAAAATTCTTCAGAGAAGTTTTAAATTTCTTTGACCTTAGACCTCAAGACATCGGACCAAATTCCGTGTCAAATATTTGCAATTTCCAAGTCTTCTGCGAGGTATACCTGGGAGAAGAACCAAGTCTGCTTTTGTTCAGGGAACTTTTTTACATGAACCGGCAAAATGAACGCGCCAACGGGCCCAGTCTTGAGCTTGGTGGCATCTCAATCCAGCGACGGAGAGACTGTCTTTTCCCTTATGCTGAGCTGCCAAGTCACCCAAAATCTTGGAACCAGACATGGTTCTACTGTCAGGACACTTCTCCAGCTGATGAAAAACCTCTGCCCGGCTTTCGCGCCCTGTGCCTTGAATCTAACCATCAGCTACCCGACAAGCTGACAACACTTGAATGCGTGCCTCTCAATGCTACCATCAGGAAGATTAAAGCTCTCTTGGGAAATGGGTTAAACGGCATCGATCTGGTCCGAGTCTGGGTCACTTGGCGAATACTTCCATTAAGCCGCTGTCCTGGCTTAATGTGTACTTATACAGGCGAAAAGAATGATCCATTACACCATAGCCCTGACGACTTACCAGATGACGTGGTGGATGCTACAACCCAGTCACTGCTGAAAGAGGGCACTGTGACGAGCAACACCTTCGGCTTACTTCCATTTTGCAAGAATAACCCGGCCCCTGCGGTAAGTTATCAATCGTAACCAATATTTACAAATACATTATACCTTGCTTGATACTCATAATTCTTTAACTTTTTCCACAGGCTGGTGATGACTTTTGGAAAGCCAAATATGACCATGAAGCTGCCAAACAAGCCAGGACGACCAAGAAAGCTGAAAGGAAAGCCGCCAAGGTAGGAACCTCAAAGAAAAAGAAACCCAGCACCTCCGACTTACTCAGATTGGAGGATAGCTCTTCGGATGAGGAAGAGGTAATCTTTAAATTTTCTTAAGTCCCTTGTCATCACCTGTCTGACATTTTATCCTTTTAGGAGGATACGTGGAACAGTCGAGCAACCAATGAAGAGGTAACTATAATCTCCTCCGACTCAGAGCCTTTGCCAAAGCGAAAGACCCGAAGGGTGACCCGGAAAGTAAGATTTTCACATGCACTTGCTTATCAAGATCCTCAATTTATTTTGAAGCAACAACAGCTTGAGAACCGGAGGCAGACCCGGAACAACAAGGATGCCGAACTCTCCTCTGGCTTACCTGATGTAACCAGGAAGCATCAGACTGAAGTTATCTCCGATTTACGCTCTGTCTTACCTTTAGTAGGCTTAATTTGTCAACCTCTCAATTCTTCTGACTCCAACTATCAGGATACCTCTCCTTCTTCTGGTGAACCCATGCAGTCGAATATGCCGACTTTCAAAACTGCTCCCGGGTAATGTAAACTTATGCACTTTTTACCTTACCCATGCTTGCGTATTCATCCTTCTGCTTTTGTTAACAGTATGCAAGTGAAGCCCAGCAAACAGGCAAAGAAGAATAAGCCGTCCGAAGAACCGGTCGTGGCCGAACCGGTGATTAATGCGTCTGCTCCAGACAGCGCTACCCATCAGCCGTCACCTGACCCGGCTTCTAATATTCCAGTGCCAACCTCCGATCCACCTACCGAAGACATTCTCCACACTAGTGACCCGGAAACTCCTAGCCCGGTGAAGAGAAATGACCCGAAAGTTGAGATTGTGAAGTCCCAGTTTGTTGAACCAGGGCGGCCTACAGTCCTTGCCAAATGTACCGCCAAGGAAGAGTTTGCCCAACACCGAAAAGCCAAGCAGGACATTATGGATTATACTCACCTAAGCATTGGTGATATAGTCTTAGGCTATCTGAATCAAGTGCATAATAGCCGTGACCTGGAAATTGACATGGTAAAACAAATACATCATAAATCTGAGGTATAACTTATACTTTTATCCAAGCCTTATATATACTGTACCAGCCCCCAAGTCTATTGCTTATGAACAAATACGCTGTAGACTTAGAAATCTGCTTTTACTTGTTAACTTATCCGGCTTAAAAATAATTTATTTAACCCGGTATAACATAAGGCTTTTAAATTTGCAATACACATTAGTCCCCAAGTGTCAAATATCCTTACTTGTAAGGTGCTTGAGACTTAATATGTTTGACCCGGCAGGATAAAGTTAAAAATTCTTCAGCATACATTAGCCCCCAAGTGCCAAGTATCTTTACTTGTAAAGTGCTTGGGACTTGAATGTTTTACCTTACTAGAATCCTTACCATAACCCGGTGCCAATGCAGGCTGCCATAAGTCAATTTGAATCAGAGCTCGCTGCCCTGAAGAGTCATCTGGAAACTCAAGAGCTTGAGACGCAAAAAGCTAACTCCAAATTTGAATTTAGTGTCTCTGAAAATGAGAAACTAAAGAAGAATTTTGAGTCGGAAAAGAAAATTTGGGCTGATGAAAAGGCTTCCCTGGTGACTCGGGCCGAAACAGCCGAAGCATCTCTTGCAGAAGCAACAACCGAGCTGTCCAACTTAAAACAACAAATATCCCAAATGGTCTCAGCCATCTTTGGTAAGTTATTGTGACACAACTTTAACATGGCAACCTTACAATGACTATTGTAATAATTACTTCCGGCTTACCGTTACGCTTGTGCACATACAGGCTCCAGGAATGTCAATCTGAAGCAGAACACGCTGATCAAGCTTAAAGCAGTTTACACGTTAGTGGAACAGCTATACTCCGGGACACAACGTGCCCTGGCTGTTGTAGCTTTATCAACTCCACACCCCTGCCTTTTGCAAGATGTTTTGAAGAGCCTTGCCTTTCTACCTCAGCGGATCCAAGACTTAAGGCGTTCATCTTCAAGAGCCGGGGCCGTAGCCGCATTGAGCCGGGAAAAAGCATGGCTCCCAGAACTAGACCCGGCAGACCTTGCTCTTGGATATCCGAGTCTAAAGGAAGACGGCAATGTCTTTGATGATCATGACTTCCACGCCTGTGTTAAAGCCATACGTCCGGTGGACACCCTTATTGGAAATGATACTAACCTCAGCAAGTATGCGTCGGCTTATGACAGTAACAACCGGAAAATCCCAAACGCTCCATATGATCAAATCAGCCCGATCCCTCCAATTCGTAAGCATACTTTTGCCCCTGAAGTGGACCTGGCCAATTTAATAGATGATGAAGCTGAATTTGAAGCTTTGAGCGACATTGATTGGGCTTCATCAACTTTCCAGGAAACAACAACCGACGGAGAAGCGGAGAAGGGTAACCCGGAGCCTTCAAGCCCGCCGAAGGAGTGAATCACCAGGTGTTTGGCCAAAATACAATGCTTCATCTATTCAGACTCGGGGAGTCTTGTAATAGGGTAGAAATATCTTCTTAATGCTCATCATGCCTTCGTGCATGCTCTTATCACTTAACGCTTTTCGTAAGCCGCCATAGCTGTATATTTCTGGCTTTTGCTTCCTTGGCGTGTGTAAATTTTGCTTGCCTTATTCTACAATCCTTGAATGATCTTCCCGGCTCATATAATGTTCACCCGGTACTTAATAACCTGGGGTGATGAATATTAAACCGGCAAGACAAAAAACACCTTAAAATGCTTTCCACAAGGTATCAGAATAATCAAAATACTTTTACAGGCTTCTGATTTGGATACGATCAGTAAACCATTCCAAAGGGGTTAAGCTAAGATTCAGATACGATCATATAGCCCCCAGTGGCGTGGCGATGCCAACCAAGTGGGTATCGACAGCTATGTTCTCTTTGGTTCGAATATGACCTATGTTTGAACAGGAAGCCCCCAAGTGACCATAGGATTTGTTTAATGACGCTGATTCGTATACGATCCACGTCAGACCTAAAGAGGTTAAGCTATGATTCAAATATGATCAAGAAGCCCCCAAGTAGGTTTGGCAAGTATGCCGATCAAGTGGGTATCGACAGCTATGTTCTCTTTGGTTCAGATATGACCTATGTTTGAACAGGAAGCCCCCAAGTGATCATGGCTAGATTCAGATAAGCTGGACCGAAGGTAAAGCCGGATTCAGATATGATCCGGTCCCTGTTGGTTGTTTCCACCACCTGCCAAAAAGACATATACACTTTTTTGAGGGTGAAAAAGGGATAGAGGTCCTGCTTTATTACTTTATATAATATATACATTGTCCAAAAAATATATACATCTAAAGAGCCGGTGGCTTAAGCATAGTAAGGCCGAAGATGGGCTATATTCCACGGCCGGCGGGTCTCTTCCTCCGATTTACCTGAGTCTTTGTGCTCTCGAATATCAATGAGGTAGTATGACCCGGTGTGCAAGTTCTTGCTGACCACAAAGGGTCCTTCCCAAGGAGGGGATAGCTTGTGCATATCAGACTGATCCTGGATGAGCCGGAGCACTAGATCACCTTCCTGAAAGGTTCTGCTTCTGACCCGGCGGCTGTGATAACGACGAAGGTCTTGCTGGTAAATCGCTGAGCGGGCTATTGCCAAGTCTCGCTCTTCATCCAACAAGTCAAGTGCCTCCTATCGAGATTTTTCATTGTCAACCTCAACGTAAGCCGCCACACGGGGTGAGTCGTGACGGATATCGCTCGGTAGAACTGCCTCTGCTCCATAAACCATGAAAAAAGGCGTATAACCCATGGATCTGTTAGGCGTAGTGTTGATGCTCCACAACACAGAGGGCAGCTCTTCGACCCAACAACCCAGAGTCCGCTGTAAGGGGACCAAGAGCCGTGGTTTGATACCCCTTAAAATCTCCTAATTAGCTCGCTCTGCTTGACCATTGGACTGAGGATGAGCAACAGCCGAAACGTCAAGCCGGATATGTTCCCGTTGACAGAACTCTTCCATGGCACCCTTGGAGAGATTAGTGCCATTATCAGTTATGATGCTATGTGGAAAACCAAAACGAAAGATCACCTTTTTGATGAACTGCACCGCTGTGGCCGCATCACACTGACTGACCGGCTCTGCCTCAATCCACTTTGTAAATTTATCCACTGCCACCAGGAGGTGCGTTTTTTTATCCTTAGACCTTTTGAAAGGTCCCATCATGTCAAGCCCCCAGACTGCGAACGGCCAAGTAATTGGAATCATCCTCAACTCCTGAGCCGGCACATGAGCTCGTCTTGAGAACTTTTGACACCCGTCACATTTGCTAACAAGATCTTCTGCATCAGCATGAGCCGTCAGCCAATAAAAACCATGACGGAAAGCCTTGGCCACCAGAGATTTTGAGCCGGCATGATGGCCACAATCCCCTTCATGGATCTCTCGAAGTATCTCTTGACCCTCTGCAGGCGACACACAACGCTGGAACGCCCCTGTGACACTGAGATGATGTAACTCGCCGTTAACAATTGTCATGGATTTGGATCGTCTGACAATTTGTCTCGCCAAGGTCTCATCCTCAGGCAGCTCTCCCCGGGTCATATAAGCCAAATATGGCAATGTCCAATCCGGGATGATGTGAAGTGCAGCCACCAACTGTGCCTCCGGGTCTGGCACTGCAAGCTCTTCCTCTGTAGGTACCTTGACAGAAGGATTATGTAGAACGTCCAGAAAGGTGTTAGGCGGCACCGGCTTACGCTGAGAGCCCAACCGGCTTAAAGCATCCGCCACCTCATTCTTCCTTCTGTCAATGTGCTCCACCTGATACCCTTTGAAGTACCCAGCTACAACATCAACTTCACGACGATAAGCCGCCATAAGGGGATCCTTAGAATCCCATGTGCCTGAGACCTGCTGAGCCACAAGATCTGAGTCTCCCAAGCACCTTACCCGGCTTAAATTCATCTCCTTAGCCATCCGGAGACCATGGAGCAAGGCCTTGTATTTAGCTGCATTGTTAGTGCAAGGAAACATGAGCCGGAGCACATAACGAAATTTGTCACCTCGAGGGGAAGTTAAGACAACCCCAACCCCTGATCCTTCTAACTGCCTGGACCCATCAAAATGAATAGTCCAATAGGTATTGTCCGACTTCTCCTCAGGTGCCTGCAACTCTGTCCAATCATTGATAAAATCCACCAACGCCTGAGATTTGATGGCAGTACGGGGCATGTACTTTAAACCATAAGGCCCAAGCTCAATGGCCCACTTGGCGATTCGTCCTATAGCTTCCCTATTCTGAATGATATCTCCCAAAGGAGCTGAGGTCACCACCGTTATAGGGTGACCTTGGAAGTACTGCTTCAGTTTCCGATTTGCCATGAACACACCATAAACAAGCTTCTGCCAATGTGGATACCTTTGTTTAGACTCAATGAGCACCTCACTGATGTAGTAAACCGGCCGTTGAACCGGATGCTCCTTGCCTGCCTCCTTACGTTCCACCATGATGGCAACACTGATAGCCCGTGAGTTAGCAGCCACATATAACAATAGCGGCTCTTTATCAATGGGAGCCGCAAGAACCGGTGGCTCAGACAACTGTCTCTTTAAATCCTCAAAGGCAGTGTTAGCAGCATCACTCCAGACAAAAGTGTTCATTTTCTTCATCATCTGGTATAGCGGCAAGGCCTTCTCCCCTAACCAGCTTAAAGCAGCAACACGTCCCGCCAGGCGTTGAACATCATTGATACACGCCGGCTTAGCCAGAGAGGTGATCGCCGTGATCTTCTCCAGATTAGCTTCAATGCCTCTATTTGACACCAGAAAACCCAAGAGCTTGCCTGCAGGTACACCAAATACACACTTGGCCGGGTTAAGCATCATCTTGTAAACCCGGAGATTGTCAAAGGTTTCTCTCAAATCGGATATTAAAGTTTCCTTTTCTATGGATTTCACCATGATGTCATCCACATAAGCATGAACATTGCGCCCAATCTGATCATGCAAACAGTTCTGCACACATCGCTGATAAGTTGCCTGGGCACTCTTGAGCCCAAACGGCATAGATACATAACAGAAGGCCCCAAACGGAGTGATGAAAGTTGTCTTCTCCTGGTCCTTAACTGCCATCTTGATCTGATGATAGCCAGAGTAAGCATCCAAAAAGCTCAAACGTTCACAACCTGCCGTAGCATCAATGATTTGATCAATACGGGGGAGTGCAAAGGGATCAGCCGGGCAAGCCTTGTTTAAGTCTGTGTAATCCACACACATCCACCAAGTGCCGTTCTTCTTGAGTACCAGCACCGGGTTAGCCAACCACTCTTGATGAAAGACTTCGACTATAAACCCGGCCGCTAAGAGCCGGGACACCTCTTCTCCAATGGCTGCTCGTCTCTCTTCGTTGAATCGTCGGAGAAACTGCCTAACCGGCTTATACTTTGGATCAATATTGAGAGTGTGCTCAGCGAGTTCCCTCGGTACACCCGGCATGTCAGAAGGTTTCCATGCAAAGATGTCCCGGTTCTCACGGATGAACTCGATGAGCGCGCTTTCCTATTTAGGATCCAAATTGGCACTGATACTGAACTGCTTAGAGGTGTCTCCCGGGGTGAAGTCAACAAGCTTTGTCTCAGCGGCCGATTTAAACTTCAACGCTGGGTCGTGCTTTGTAGTTGGTTTCTTGAGGGAGGTCATATCCGTCGGGTCAACATTGTCTTGATAGAATTTGAGCTCCTCCGCGGCACAGGCCGTCTCAGCGTAAGCCGCGTTGCCTTCTTCACATTCCAAGGCCACCTTTCGACTCCCATGCACGGTGATGGTGCCCTTATAACCCGGCATCTTGAGCTGTAAGTAAACATAACACGGCCGTGCCATGAACTTAGCATAAGCCGGTCGCCCAAATAGAGCGTGATACGGGCTCTTGATCTTGACCACCTCAAACGTCAACTTCTCAGCCCTGGAATCATACTCATCTCCAAAAGCCACCTCTAATTCAACCTTACCAACTGGGTAAGCTGACTTACCTGGGACCACCCCGTGAAAAACAGTGTTGGACGTCCTCAGATTCTTCTCAGTTAACTCCATACGCTGGAAGGTCTCATAATAGAGGATATTGATGCTGCTACCTCCGTCCATGAGTACTTTAGTGAATTTATATCCACCAACTTGGGGTGCTACAACCAAGGCTAACTGACCCGGATTATCAACTCGTAGCGGGTGATCCTCTCTGCTCCAAATGATAGGTTGCTCTGACCATCTCAAATAACGAGGCACCGCCGGCTCAACCGAATTTACAGCCCTCTTATGAACCTTATGGTCACGTTTGCATAAGCTAGTGGTGAACACATGGTATTGCCCACCGCTCAACTGTTTCGGTTGGCTCTGGTAACCCGACTGCTGCTGCGGTTGTCCTCCCTGACCAGCTTGCTGTTGATTATTTCCACCCGGTTGTCCATAAAAACCGGAATTTGAACCGCCACCCGGGCCATGAAAGCCGCCGGCCCCTGAACCGCCACCAGGTCCATGACCACCATCAAAGATATTGGAATTTTTAAACGCCTTCACGATCGCACAATCTTTCCATAGGTGCGTAGCGGGGTGCTCCCGGGTGCCGTGTTTCGGACAGGGCTCGTTGAGTAGCTGCTCAAGAGATGGACCTGACCCGCCGGTTCGAGGCCACTTACCCTTGCATCTCTGATTGTTACCCTGTGTACTCGTGTTAGCCACAAGCTCTGGGCTACCGTCCGCCTTACGCTTATTGCCGCCTTGATTCCCCAGGTTATGCTGTTGACCTTTTCCATTACCGTTCCTTTTACCCTTCCATGTCTTCTCATCGTCAGACGCAGGGTCCTTGGTATTATCAGAATCGGAGTATTTGACTAAAGCCGCCATCAGCGTTCCCATATCGGTGCAGTCACGGTTTAGGCGTCCCAATTTCTGCCTCAGCGGCTCAAAGTTGCAATTTTTCTCCAACATGAGGACTGCAGAGCCGGCATCCATCTTATCAGATGAATGAATTATCTCCTTGACTCGGCGTACCCAATGGGTGGTGGACTCAGCCTCCCCCTGCTTACAACTTGTCATTCCACGATTGACATGGACTGCTTACAGGTGTCTTTGAAGTTCTGGATGAACCGGGCCTTTAACTCCTCCCACGAACCAATGGAATTGGGTGGTAAACCTTTTAGCTAGGACTGGGCCGTTCCATCTAACATCATGGTGAAGTATTTAGCCATTGCCGCGTCACTAACCTCCAACAGCTCCATGACCATCTCATAGCTCTCAATCCATGCTCCAGGTTGTAAGTCGGCCGTGTAATTCGACACCTTTCGAGGTCCCTTGAAGTCCTTAGGCAGGCGCATGTTGCGCAAAGCCGGTATCAAACAAGGAACTCCACCGGTTCTGGTGGCTACTCCTAACTCAATAGAAGTCGTTGGGTACTCCGGGATGTCCTGATGAGCCGCTTGTTGAGCCGCCCGCTCGTTCTCCTGACGTATTCGGTCTTGCACCGGGTTATAGCCCCCATGTTGGTTACGGCGTTGGGCATTGCTTGATAAAGCTTCGGACTCCATGTGCCTGCTGTAACTCGGGCTCCGGTTCTGACGAGGCGGTGCTAACCAAGGCGGAGGGGTTGAATGAATCCTATCCCGGCTGTAAGAATAGGTCTCCTGCTGAGCCAGGGCCGTCTGGACAGTTCCCTAATCCTCCAGGTCTCCACTGCTGTTGGATCATCACCGTCCACTGGAAGAGCTGCCAAACACGCTGATGCTGCGATTAAATTCTCCATGGGGTTGGAAAAGTGACCCTCCGGTATTGGTACATAACGCGGCGGTGCCATGATCATATGAGGAGGTGGCATCTCCTGACGCTGAGCCGGTCCTCCCGCTCCGGGTGTCATAAACTGATTAGCATTGGGCGGGTTACTTGGGCCGGCCTCGGGTGTGACAAAAAGAACGCTAGGATCGTAATTCGGAGGTAACCGGGATTGGGTCTTCTGGTGTCTCCTCCTCATTACTTCATTGGACACGTTTAAACTCATTGTGAGCTGATAAGCCTCTGACTGCAACCGCTGTGCCCGGGCGTCGAGAGCCGCCCGCTCCGTAGCTAGCCTAGTATCCTCAGCTGCTAGGCCTCCTTGGCCTGAGCTATCTCCTCACGTACCTGCGCTACCTCCGCGTCATGCTCATCTTTGTTTGCAGGGATAACCGTGGCGGTTAACAAGGTCGTAAGCTTGTCCA
The DNA here is from genome assembly GCF_018294505.1 of Triticum aestivum. NCBI lineage: Eukaryota > Viridiplantae > Streptophyta > Magnoliopsida > Poales > Poaceae > Triticum > Triticum aestivum. The sequence continues at coordinate 185,964,324 of NC_057801.1, forward strand.
TGAGGTCTATCAGCACTTGAGCCGGCGGGCGCACATGGCCTCCTGCCCCGGCTGCTCCTAACCCAGAAGTGATTGAGGCTGCGGCTGTAGAGTTTTGTCCAGGTTGAGTTCTAGCCATAAAGACTCCTGCCCAATTTGGCGACTCACAGAGGTCCGGAATACTAAGGCCATCGGAATAGCCCCCGAGCGCACCATCTTGAACTTGATACAAAGAATTTGTTGAACCGGTGGACGAATCACCGTCAGAGGGGACGACCGTCTCACCACCATCTTCAGGACCTTCAGAAAGCTCTTCTCCGTGGACGCAGCCCACAAAGACACGCTTCATGCCGGGTTGAACTCGGGCGGGTTTCGCACGCTGAGCCGTCTCGACGAGGTCGATGCAGTTGTCCGGCTCAGGCCCCGGCTCACCAATCCGGCCGATAAAGGCGTGGATCCCTCCAAAGGGGACCCGGTACCCGTACTCAATTGAGCCGGCATCGGGGCCCCAGCCTTCGTCGTCGATGTAGATCTTGCCGTGACGACTTTTGGTCATCCGGCCCACTACGTATCCCTTGAGCCCTTCGAAGTTGCCCTTCAAGAACTCAAATCCACCGTGCGCTGGCCCCACGGTGGGCGCCAACTGTCATGGAATTGTCACGTTAGATGTCCTCGTGAAAGGACTTAGTTGTGGAGCCATCGCGACTAGGAAGCTTGAAGGGGTTAATCGGGACAAGGGACACGAGAGGTTTTATACTAGTTCGACCCCTTACGGTGATGGTAAGGCCTACGTCTAGTTGGGTTGGTATTGATGTTTCGATGACCAGGGAGCGAGATACGCTATGCCTGGCTCTCGATGAGTTGTTTCTTGCCCTAAGCTGCCAGCGGGTCGTCCCCTTATATACACGGGTGGACGCCCTACGGTTTACAGAGTCCCGACCGGCTTATAAACAATGTCCGGCTCGGTTACTAGTTAAGTCTACCTTATGATACAAGTAATATTATAACTGTAGTTTACTACAATAGGCCTTAAGTCGCCTGTGGGCCTTAAGCTTCCTATGAACCGTCATCTTCATGCCTTGTCTTGGGCTTCTCTCTGGTGAGTCCTCTTTGCGTAACCCGGCCCCTCCTGGGAGGCTTACACAAATAGTTATATCCCCAACACAGTGTGTTTGCGGAGATCCGATGAATTGTGGATTTATGATCAGATTATCTATGAATATTATTTGAGTCTTCTCTGAATTCTTATATACATGATTTGATATCTTTGCAAGTCTCTTCGAATTATCGGTTTAGTTTGGCCTACTAGATTGGTTTTTCTTGCAATGGGAGAAGTGCTTAGCTTTGGGTTCAATCTTGCGGTGTCCATTCCCAGTGATAGTAGGGGCAGCAAGGCACGTATTGTATTGTTGCCATCGAGGATAAAAAGATGGGGTTTTCATCATACTGCTTGAGTTAATTCCTCTACATCATGTCATCTTACTTAATGCGTTACTCTGTTCTTTATGAACTCAATACTCTAGATGCAAGTAGGAGTCGGTCGATGTGCGGAGTAATAGTAGTAGATGTAGAATCATTTCGGTCTACTTGACATAGACATGATGCCTACGTTCATGATCATTGCCTTAGATATCGTCATAATTATGCACTATTCTATCAATTGCCCGGTAGTAATTTGTTCACCCACCGTATTATTTGCTATCTTGAGAGAAGCCACTAGTGAAACCTATGACCCGGGTCTCTTTTCCATCATATTAAGTCTATTTCCCATCATACTAGTTTCCGATCTACTATTTTGCAATCTTTTACTTTTAGATCTATAAACCAAGAATACCAAAAATATTTACTTTACCGTTTATCTAGCTCTATCAGATCTCACTTTTGCAAGTAACCGTGAAGGGATTGACAACCCCTTTATCGTGTTGGGTGCAAGTTTTTTGATTGTTTGTGTAGGTATTCGGTGAATTGTGCGTTGTCTCCTACTGGATTGATACCTTGGTTCTCAAACTGAGGAAAATACTTACTCTACTTTGCTACATCACCCTTTCCTCTTCAAGGGAAATACCAACGCAAGCTCAAGAGGTAGCAGGAAGAATTTCTGGCACCGTTGTCGGGGAGATTTACGCCAAGTCAAGTCAAGATTTGTCTCTCGTCAACTTGCTAATTTCTGGCGCCGTTGCCGGGGAGATCTACGCGAAGTCAATACATACCAAGTACCCATCATAAACTCTCATCTCTTGCATTACATTATTTGCCATTCGCCTCTCGTTTTCCTCTCCCCCACCTCTAAAATGATTTTCGAAAAGATTTGCCTTTTCTTCGCCCCTCTTCCGTTCGTCTTCTTCGCTTGCTTCTTGTGTGCTCGTGTGTTAGATCGTTTGATTCACCTTCATGGCTAGTACTCATATCATTATTAACACTCCAGATAATGAGGTCCTCAACTTTAAAAAAAGGGAGGGAGAAAACTAAAAGATGCTTGTTATAGAATTTGAAATGCTCAAAATAGATCTACTCGAAAGCAATCCACTACCGTTATTCTTCGAAATTTTTATGTGGGTGTTACTCCTTGGAATAGATATGTTCTAGATACTATCACCGGGGGAAATTTCTTAGGGAGTCATACTTCTGATTCTTACAATGCCATGATAGATTTGCTAGGCCCCCACCTCTTTTGATCAATGGAACTATTTTAACCTTGGAACATGTGATGCAAAGAATTGATATTATTGAGAATAAAATTGCTACTATAGAGTTGATTGAAAATTCGGATAATAAGATTCATAATCAGATTACTCAATATGGATCTAAAGTAGGAGTTACTTTAAAGAATCTTAGAGAAAAGGAACCCATACTTAATGAAAAGATAGATCAAGATTCTACTAGAATTGATAAACTCGAATATATTATTACCAACTTGGGTTCCTCTTTTTCCTCAGTTAAAACTACTCAAAATTCTCCTCCCAGTAAGATTGCCAAGTTTACTTACGTTCCTCGAAATAAGGGCAAACATTCTAGTAAGGATAATGAAGATTTCAAATCAATAAGTGTTCACCCGATTCTTTTGATATTATTAAGGAACCTTTTACCACGAATGAATTTCTTGATTTCTTGCGTAGGAGTTTGATCATGGATAAAAAAAATCTCCTAAATATTATGCGTGTTCAATTGAAGAATTGCATACCAAAGATGACAATACCTAGATCTATTCGTGTTTTATGCCGAGCTAAGGGCATTAAATGATAGCGCTTTGGGAGGCAACCCAATTTTGTTTTTGTTCTTTACTTCTTGTTCCTGTTTAGCAATAAATAGTTCATCTAGCCTCTAGTTAGATGTGGTTTTGTGTTTTAGTTAGTGTTTGTGCCAAGTTAAACCTTTAGGATAGCTTACGGTGATAGTTGTGTTGATCCTGCTGAAAAACAGAAACTTTTGTGCCCGGTAAATAATTACCAGAATTTTATTGAAACGGGCTTTTGACCTGATTCTTTTTGATCTAGGTTGCTACACCAATTTCTCAGGTTTTCCGAATTTTTCAGAATTTTTGGAGTTATATAAGTATTCGAGAGTTACAGATTACTACAGACCGTTCTGTTTTTGACAGATTCTGTTTTCTATGTGTTGTTTGCTTATTTTGACGAATCTATGGGTAGTATCGGGGGGTATGAACCATGGAAAAGTTGGAATACAGTAGATATTACACCAATATAAATAAATAATGAGTTTGCAATAGTACCTTAAAGTGGTGATTTATTTTCTTATACTAACGGAGCTTATAAGATTTTCTGTTGAGTTTTGTGTTGTGAAGTTTTCAAGTTTTGGGTAAGGATTTGATGGACTATGGAATAAGGAGTGGCAAGAGCCTAAGCTTGGGGATTCCCAAGGCACCCCAAGGTAATATTCAAGGACAACCAAAAGCCTAAGCTTGGGGATGCCCCGGAAGGCATCCCCTCTTTCGTCTTTGTCTATCGGTAACTTTACTTGAGGCTATATTTTTATTCACCACATAATATGTGTTTTGCTTGGAGCATCTTGTATGATTTGAGTCTTTGATTTTTAGTTTACCACAATCATCCTTGCTGTACACACCTTTTGAGATAGACACGCATGAATCGTGATTTATTAGAATACTCTTTGTGCTTCACTTATATCTTTTGAGCTAGGCAATATTGCTCTAGTGCTTCACTTATATCTTTTTAGAGCTCGGCGGTGGCTTTATTTTATAGAAATTGATGAACTCTCATGCTTCAATTATATTATTTTGAGAGTCTTTTAGAACAACATGGTAATTTGCTTTGGTTATGAATTTAGTCCTAATATGATAGGCATCCAAGAGGGATATAATAAAAACTTTCATATTAAGTGCATTGAATACTATGAAGTTTTGATTCTTTATGATTGTTTTTGAGATATGAAGATGGTGATATTAGAGTCGTGCTAGTGAGTAGTTGTGAATTTGGGAGATATTTGTGTTAAAGTTTGTGATTCCTGTAGCATGCACGTATGGTGAACCGTTATGTGATGAAGTCGGAGCATGATTTATTTCTTGATTGTCTTCCTTATGAGTGGCGGTCAAGGACGAGCGATGGTCTTTTCCTACCAATCTATCCCCCTAGGAGCATGGGCGTAGTACTTTGTTTCGATAAATAATAGATTTTTGCAATAAGTATGTGAGTTCTTTATGACTAATGTTGAGTCCATGGATTATACGCACTCTCACCCTTCCACCATTGCTAGCCCCTCTTGTACCGCACAACTTTCGCTGGTACTATACACCCACCATATACCTTCCTCAAAACAACCACCATACCTACCTATTATGTCATTTCTATCGCCATTCCGAGATATATTGCCATGCAACTTTCCACCGTTCCGTTTATTATGACACGCTTCATCTTTGTCATATTGCTTGGCATGACCATGTAGTTGACATTGTATTTGTGGCAAAGCCACCGTTCATAATTCTTTCATACATGTCACTCTTGAGTCATTGCACATCCCGGCACACCGCCAGAGGCATCCACATAGACTCATATTTTGTTCTAAGTATTGAGTTGTAATTCTTGAGTTGTAAATAAAAGTGTGATGATCTTCATTATTAGAGCATTGTCCCATGTGAGGAAAGGATGATGGAGGCTATGATTCCCCCACAAGTCGGGATGAGACTCTGGACGAAAAAAAGAGGCCATAAAAAATGAGAAAGGCCCAAACAGAAAAAAGAGAGAGAAAAAGAGAGAAGGGGCAATGTTACTATCCTTTTACCACACTTGTGCTTCAAAGTAGCACCATGATCTTCATGATTGGGAGTCTCCTACGTTGTCACTTTCATATACTAGTGGGAATTTTTCATTATAGAACTTGGCTTGTATATTCCAATGATGGGCTCCCTCAAATTGCCCTAGGTCTTCATGAGCAAGCGGGTTGGATGCACACCCACTTAGTTTCTTTTTGAGCTTTCATACACGTATAAATCTAGTGCATCCGTTGCATGGAAATCCCTACTCACTCACATTGATATCTATTGATGGGCATCTCCATAGCCCATTGATACGCCTAGTTGATGTAAGACTATCTCCCTCTTTTTGTCTTCTCCACAACCACCATATTCTCTTCCACCATAGTGCTATATCCATGGCTCATGCTCATGTATTGCGTGAAAGTTGAAAAAGTTTGAGAACATCAAAAGTATGAAACAATTGCTTGGCTTGTCATCGGGGTTGTGCATGATTTAAATATTTTGTGTGATGAAGATAGAGCATAGCCAGACTATATGATTTTGTAGGGATAACTCTTTGGCCATGTTATTTTGAGAAGACATGATTGCTTTATTAGTATGCTTGAAGTATTATTGTTTTTATGTCAATATTAAACTTTTGTTTTGAATCTTACGGATCTGGACATTCATGCCACAAGAGAATTACATGGATAAATATGTTAGGTAGCATTCCACATCAAAAAGTCTGTTTTTATCATATACCTACTCGAGGACGAGCAGGAATTAAGCTTGTGGATGCTTGATATGTCTCCAATGTATCTATAATTTTTGATTGTTCCATGCTATTATATTATCTGTTTTGAATGTTTTATATGCATTTATATGCTATTTTATATTATTTTTGGGACTAACCTATTAACCTAGAGCCCAATGCCAGTTTATGTTTTTTTTGCCTATTTTAGAGTTTTGCAGAAAAGGAATACCAAACGGAGTCCAAACGGAATAAAACTTTCGCGATGATATTTCTTGGACCAGAAGCAAACTAGGAAACTTGGAGATGAAGTCGGAGACGCAACAAGGCGGCCACGAGGGTGGAGGGCGCACCTAGGGGGGTAGGGCACGCCCCCTACCTCGTGGGCCCCTCGGAGGTCTCTTGACCTAATTCTTTCGCCCATATACACTCTTATACCCCCAAAACCATCAGGGAGAGCCACAAAAACACTTTTCCACCGCTGCAACCTTTTGTACCCGTGATCCCATCTAGGGGCCTTTTCCGGTGTCCTGCCAGAGAGGGATTTGATCATGGAGGGCTTCTACATCAACACCATTGCCCATCCGATGAAGCGTGAGTATTTTACCTCAGACCTACGGGTCCATAGCTAGTAGCTAGATGGCTTCTTCTCTCTCTCTTTGATTATCAATACCATGTTCTCCTCGATGTTCTTGGAGATCTATTCAATGTAATACTCTTTTGCGGTGTGTTTGCCGAGATCCGATGAATTGTGGATTTATCATCATATTATCTATGAATATTATTTGAGTCTTCTCTGAATTCTTAAATGCATGATTTGATATCTTTGCAAGTCTCTTCGAATTATTGGTTTTGTTTGGCCTACTAGATTGTTTTTTCTTGCAATGGGAGAAGTGCTTAGCTTTGGGTGCAATCTTGCAGTGTCCTTTCCCAGTGATAGGAGGGGCAGCAAGGCACATATTTTATTGTTGCCATCGAGGATAAAAAGATGGGATTTTCATCATATTGCTTGAGTTAATTCCTCTACATCATGTCATCTTCCTTAATGCGTTACTCTGTTCTTTATGAACTTAATACTCTAGATGCAGGCAGAAGTCGGTCAATGTGTGAAGTAATAGTAGTAGATGCAGAATTGTTTCGGTCTACTTGACACGGACGTGATGCGTATGTTCATGATCATTGCCTTAGATATCGTCATATTTATGCGCTCTTCTATCAATTGCCCGACAGTAATTTGTTCACCCGCCATATTATTTTCTATCTTGAGAGAAGCCACTAGTGAAACCTATGGCCCCTGGGTCTCTTTTCCATCGTATTAAGTCTATTTTCCATCATACTAGTTTCCGATCTACTATTTTGCAATCTTTTACTTTCCGATCTATAAACCAAAAATAACAAAAATATTTACTTTACCTTTTATCTATCTCTATCAGATCTCACTTTTGCAAGTAACCGTGAAGGGATTGACAACCCCTTTTTCGCGTTGGGTGTAAGTTTGTTGATTGTTTGTGTAGGTATTCGGTGACTTGTGCGTTGTCTCCTACTGGATTGATACCTTGATTCTCAAACTGAGGGAAATAATTACTCTACTTTGATACATCACCCTTTCCTCTTCAAGGGAAAAACCAATGCAAGCTCAAGAAGTAGCAGGGTCCTCCCCAATTTGGCCTCCCCCCTTCCATAAATGCCGGAGGAGGAAGGAAAGAGGAGGGAGGAGGGAAGGAAGGGGGAGGCCGAAGCCCGATCCCCTTTCCTTTCTCCCTCCCCTTCTTTCCTTCTCCTCTGGTTCGGCCCATATGGGGGGGGGGGCACCAGCCCCTGGTGGCTGGTGTGTTTCCCCTCTTGGCCCAATAGGCCAATATCTTTTGCCGGGGGTGCCCGGAACCCCTTCCGATGACCCGATACGTACCCGATACCGTCCGGAACACTTCCAGTGTCCAAATACTATCGTCCAATATATCAATCTTTACCTCTCGACTATTTCGACACTCCTCGTCATGTCGGTGTTCTCATCTGGGACTCTGAACAACATTCACCAATCCACATAACTCATATAATACAATATCATCATCGAACGTTAAGCGTGCGGACCCTACGGGTTCGAGAACTATGTAGACATGACCGAGACACCTCTCCGGTCAATAGCCAATAGCGGAACCTGGATGCTCATATTGGCTCCCATATATTCTACGAAGATCTTTGTCGATCGAACCATTTTGACAACATACGTTATTCCCTTTGTCATCGGTATGTTACTTGCCCGAGATTCAATCGTTGTTATCTTCATACCTAGTTCAATCTCGTTACCAACAAGTCTATTTACTCGTTCTGTAATACATCATCCTACAACTAACTCACTAATCACTTTGCTTGCAAGGATTCTTATGATGTGTATTACCGAGAGGGCCCAGAGATACCTCTTCGATACTCGGAGTGACAAGTCCTAATCTCGATCTATGCCAACCCAACAAACACCTTCGAAGATACCTGTAGAGCATATTTATAATCACCCACTTATGTTGTGAAGTTGGATAGCCCACAAGGCATTCCTCCGGTACCCGGGAGTTGCATAATCTCATAGTTGAAGGAGTATGTATTTGACATGAAGAAAGCAATAGCAATAAAACTGAACGATTATAATGCTAAGCTAACGAATGGGTCTTCTCCATCAAATCATTCTCCTAACGATGTGATCCCGTTTATCAAATGACAACACATGTCTGTGGTTAGGAAACTTAACCATCTTTGATCAACGAGCTAGTCTAGTAGAGGCTTACTAGGGACATGGTATTTTGTCTATGTATCCACACATGTATCAAGTTTCCGGTTAATACAATTCTAGCATGAATAATAAACATCTATTATATTATATACTTAAAACAAGAGTAAAACAAGTCATCACGTTCGTCCACATATGCTAATCTATTTTGCACCGTTTGATTAGAATAACAATGGCTGAGATTTAAAGATTCTTACGTAATATCTAAAAATATATGTACCAACAATATTGAACTTTCACGTTGTCACGTTAGATGCATATAGAAGCATAACGTAGAGAAAAAATTAGGGATAACGTAGGCGAACTGGAAGGCATGCATTGATCTGAGACCATTATTGCAATAGGAAAGACATGTCGTGATTTGGATGTGATGAAACAAGGATAGAAAGTCATGCATCACCACGTAGGCACACGCATGTACAAGAATAAACTATCCTTTAAAACACGTAACTTTTAGTACAACTATTGTCACGTCCAAACAGACTGGACACTGGACACGTGTTTAAGACAAGGAAATATATGAGTCTTTCCGCCCAAGAGTTAGAGGCAAGCACGACTCCAACTCCAACATGTAAATACATTAGGAAACGAAATCTCACTTCACGTGGACACAATTCCAAACTGCTGACAGGTGCGTGCATGCAAATAAGATTTATGGAGTAGGATACAACATACAGAATTCCACAACCATGGAAAACCAAACACATCTAGCCAGCCAAACCAGGCACACACCCAAGAAAGTAGAAGCCAGCCCAAACTACAGGACCAAAACACAATCACAAAAATCAAAGTCAGCCAATACTATGCCTGATAAAGATCGAAGCCAGGAAAAACCAAAGTTTCACGTGCAACTTGGTGCCGATGCCGGATGAAGTCATGCCCCAACCTTTTGAGTTGCTTCTCACCTGAATCATCAAGTCAGGTAACTATTTTTTAGTGAACTAACTTATTCTGGATTAAATCATCAACTGTACTTTCTTAAACAGCAACTATGTTTCTGTTGCTTTTGAAGCTAATACACAATTCTACAACTTATGAGCTTATGAGGTTTGACATGATCTTGGTTGATGAACATGTTTATTCTTTACATATTTAACTGAGAATTATTCTATCTAATTATATTTTGATTGTTCTAACAGGGCATACAATGCATGCTACAGTCTCGAAGAATCTCTAGGCATTTATAAAGCATTTTTAGTCAGAGATCTACATATGCAACTTAGCAATTTTAACCCATAAAATATAGCCTGGTGAGCAATGCAATTGAAAATATTTTTTACATGTAAGATGTCAAATAAAGTGAAAGAAACATCAGAACTTTTATCTAGATTACTGTTTTGAATTTCTATCCAAGGACACGCTACGAGACGGGGAAAAATAATTCCTACGAGAACGGAGAAAGATAAACAATGCCCAGGTATTGAAACCAACTTACAACTAATTATTCTTTCTGACGGTTACCACAATTAATCTCCAAATTTACATTCCAGATTACTTATATATATACCTATCATTATTGTGACCTTCCTAATGGTTTTCAATGGTAAGTCCAGTAATATACATGCTCTTCCGCTTTTCATGAAAAAAAACTAATGTTGGAGAGATTCACTGTTGACTTAACAGTTTTTTTATCTAAAGTCAACAGATGCCACAAGAATGTTTAGACATACCCAAGAATCAGGAACTTCTTAACAGGTATGAGACACTATCTTTTTGTTATTTGTCGACGAATTGTGACTCATGTAAACTCACTAATGTAAATAATAGTTATTCTTAACTCAAACCATAAATGTAGGCACTCAGCAGAATAAATTGTACCTAAAATGATCGAAATAGATAAAAGTACTCAAGGATGCTAGAAAAAAATGTTTTACTGGAGCAGAGCATTACAAGAACTTACTACAATGAATCAAGAAAACCTACTAAATCAGGTAATCCATCCGAGTTCTTTTGAGATATGATATCTTCGAAGAAAACCTGACCCTTGAGACCTGCAATGACATTTGAATATTTGATTCATATCAATTATAATGAAGTAACATTTGACGTATTTGTGTCACTTAGTTTTATCACAATGCTAGCATTGAGTTTTAGTTTTATCACAATGCTAACATTGAGTTTCTGGGTAAATTTTCTGATTATGTGTTCATAGCTACAGGCCTACAATAGATCTCCTGCAAGAAAATATTAAATTATCATACATGCCATGTGATGATTATCACAAAACAATGGAATTACGGATAGAAACTGGATAATAGTAAATGAAGATGGGCGTCAAGAAGAAAATATCAACGTCACATGAGCTCCGCGTGATAAAGAAGGATACCAAGATCTATTTCAATATCTGATGGCTCAGGGGATAAATGAACAGAGACAAATGTGCAACAAGGAAAAGAAAAAGATGTACGAGAGAACAAAAACCAGTTCAACCAAAAATAACTACTAGGGGTCGAAGATGAAGATTCAGATGTCCATTATGGCCAAAGAAAACCTAATGTTAATGCAGCCATTAGACAACACACTTATCCACAAATAAGTTGATTAGTAGCTTATCCTGTGAAAGTCGGACTATATGTATTTCCCCAAATAAAGAGCCTAAGAATACTAGACATTGGTCAAGATAAGGATGATACTTATTGGATAGTAAGGGTCCGAATGTTAGCACTATTCAATGCATGTCAAATTGCAATTATTCGGAAAAAACTTCTTCAATATATGTTTCTGGCAATAGCACTTCTATATCATACAACATTTTCAGTTCATGAGAAGCATAAGAAAACATCCAATGTTATTAGCTTGGCCTGCAAATGATCAACCATTGTTTGTTTAACAACATATATATGAACTAAGCTTCTTATACTACATGCAAGTCTTCTCGCTTTGTCTATTACTAATACATACAAGTAATATTTTCTCAGATATGACAACAACAAATCAAAATAATATACTTTTTAGTCCAAATTGGGAAAAAACACCTGTAAAGAGTCGGTTTCTATGAAGGAATAAAAATATATAGTCCGGCAAATCGCTTCTACCAGCGGACACACTTCTCATCTTACTAAGTATTTCTCTCCCAATCTCTTTTTTTTGCGGGGGCTCCCGATCTACTTCTACACATCTACCTCCGCCAACCAATACCTGACAATAGCTGGAAGGAAAACCTCTATATTGTGCCGCAGATCCAGCACGTGTACATCAACCTCCCCTTCGGCAACCAAATTTTGGGCTAAACGCTGCCCTCCCATTGATGGCCCTCCTCCATCGAGCTGAGACCCAGCCACACAAGTTTGCCTCTGCTGCGTGCCCCATTCTAGGTCGCCATGATTAGGGCTTGCGTTTAGTACCTGAGGATGAGAAACTATAAAAACAGTAGCGAGAAGTGACATCAGAGAATGTCAGGAATTAGATTCCTGGAATACATTAGCTAGATCTTACTTCGCTGGCTGCTAATCACAACCGGTGGCGCATGTGGGTGAGGAGGACTAAAGGGGATCGACTGAGAGGAGAGGAAGATGCAGTTTTTCTTTTTAACTAAAGCAACAGTTCTATGTAGAGGATGACATGTGCGTGTGGTTTGAGTAAAAAAAAAATGATGTCGACTTTTCCTGGGTCGCTAGGTGGGCTGGAGCATCGCAACGATGGCTTAATAGATGGGGTAAGTGAAGTAGGGCTTAGAATTTTCTAAGACAGTAGCTCAGCATAAGCCAGTAAATTAGAGATGACCCCCCGGCTTATCTACTCCAGTGAACGACACATTCAAAATAGTTAGTAAACAAAATTAGAAAAAAAAATCAGGCTTTCCGTATAAGCCATGTATACTTTTAGAAATCAAATAGGCTAAAAAAACCATGTGCGTGTATGTGGAGGTTAGTGCACATGCAATTATAATATTCTTTTAAAAAATGAAGCCAAATCATTTACATGGATGAAACCAAAATATCATAGGCAACCGCAAAAAGCCAAAACGTATTTGACCAATCATATTTATTTGCAACTTTTCAAAATGATAATCTCTTTTGGTTGAATTCAAACACATGAGCCAACATATATAAAAAAATTTGCGCGGTCGTCCAAGTGTACTTGATAATTTTGTTTTATTTTTTATGTAAAAGTTATTTGAAAAATACAAATTAAAGGTGTCATAAATTTTTTTTCTAATTTTTCTGTAACAGTTATTGAAAACTTGGTGAAATATAAAATAAAAGGATAGAGGAAAAAGGAGACTATAATAGAATAATACAAAAATCATAGTTCTACATGTTAGGCCGTGGGCCACTGGTCATTGATCTTTTATTACTGTCACGCACCAAATATTTGCAATGACAAACTCTATTTAATAGAACTTCTTACCAAACTACAATTGTTTACAACTAAATTGAAGTGAATGGTAGTTCACGCTAGGACCAATAAGTTCAATACCATGTAATTTTGGTATGTTTTTTTTCTTTGAAATGTCAATCTAATAACATGCTAAGAACTAATGTATAATAAAAATAAGTTAGAACTACACAAAAAAATACACTATAAATCTCGCCGCGCAAATGTGTATGACATTATAAATGTAAGACAAATGATGACTTCCAAATTGGCATTCAACAAAGTAGCAAATTAGTCCAATATAGTATTTTAAAATTCAATATAAAACTGAAAAAATTGGCATTCAACAAACAATTCAAGCTTTACTATAATACAAAATTTATGTCTACTAACATAACAATATCTTACATACATAACTTACCATACACAAGGAAGCTAGCCGCGCAAATGCGCGGGTCACACCGCTAGTTTATCATGAAATAAGGAAATATAAAACAACAATTTTATTATTGCCTCTAGGGCATATTTCCTTCAGCCTCCCACTTGCACTAGAGTCAATAATCTAGTTCACATCGCCATATGATTTAACACCAATAGTTCACATCGTCATGTGATTAACACCCGTAGTTCACATCGCCATGTGACCAACTCACAGAGGGTTTATTAGAGTCAATAATCTAGTTCACGTCGCCATGTGATTAGCACCCAAAGTGTACTAAGGTGTGATCGTGTTTTTCTTGTGAGAGAGGTTTAGTCAATGTGTCTGTTACATTCAGATTCGTATGTATTTTGCAAATTTCTGTGTCTACAAAGCTCTGTATGGAGCTACTCTAGATAATTGCTCCCACTTTCAATATGTATCTTGATTGAGACTCCGAGTCATCTCGATCAGTGTTAAAACTTGCATCAACGTAACCCTTTACGAAGAACCCTTTATCACCTCCATAGCCGAGAAACATTTCATTAGTCCTCTTTAAGGTACCTATGGATAATTTTGACCATTGTCCAGTGATCCACTCCTGGATCACTATTGTACCCCCTTGCCAAACTCATAGCAAGGCACACAACTGGTCTGGTACAGAGCATGACATACTTTATAGAACCTATGGCTGAGGCATATAGCGAATGACTTCCATTCTCTCTCTATCTTCTGCCGTGGTCGGGTTTTGAGTCTTACTCAACTTTACACCTTGTAACACATTCAAGGTATGTGCTTTGTGAAAGTCCTATTAAGCGTCTTGATCTATCTTTGCAGATCTTGATGCCCAATATATAAGCAACTTCACCAAGGTCTTTTATTGAAAAAAATCTTATTCAAGTATCCTTTTATGCTATCCAGAAATTCTATATCATTTACAATCAACAATATGGCGTCTACATATAATATCAGAAATGCTACAGAGCTCCCACTCACTTTCTTGTAAATACAGGCTTCACCGAAAGTCTGTATAAAACCATATGCTTTAATCACCTCATCAAAGCTTATATTCCAACTCCGAGATGTGTGCACCAGTCCATAGATGGATCGCTGCAGCTTGTACACTTTGTTAGTGTCGGATTATGGGATCCGCAAACCCTTGAGAGGTTCGAACTCTGGGGTGCGTGCGGAGATCTCAACCTACCCAGCCTGCCTACTCGCGATCCTCCTAAGCCTAGAGCGTCAAGCTCAAAGGGACACAACAATTTATCCTGGTTCGTGCCACCCTTGTGGTGTAATAACCTACTCGAGCGTTTTGGTGGATTGCCTCGAAGGGCTGAGGATGAACTAGTACAGTGGATGAACAAGCCTCAGGAGGTGAGGTGTTCTTGAGCTGGTGTGGTGTATGCTAGTCCTACTTGCTCTCGTCCTCCCCCTCTATGGTGGTGGCTAGTCCTATTTATAGTGGCCTTGGTCCTCTTCCCAAATGTTGGCGGGAAGGGATCTCACAACAGCCGGATTTGAAAGGGGACAAGTAGTACAGTCTATCCTGACAAAAGTAGTCTTCGCCTGCAAAAAGCCTCTGGTCATGACGCCGCGGTGGGCTCGTCGATGACCTCCGTCCTGCCATCCTGGCGGTCTCGGTCTCGTTGCACTGAAATGGAAACCTTTGGCTGATTCCTCGGGACTCCGCGCATGTGGCTTGCTTCCTTTGCACCGAAGAGGAAACCTGTGCTCTGCGCCCGCCTGGCCCTGGTCGTCATGGCTCACGTCAGCTAAGCCTCGTGAGGTAACCTGCATAGAACTATCTGCCCCTCAGGAGCCAGCCTGAGGAGGCTGATCCCCTCGGGGGTCTTGGCGTCGTCCGCCTCACGAGGGTCTTGTGTTGTTAATGCTGAAGCTGGGCCGTACTGGGCCGTCAATGGAGCCACGTGGTGGGCCGCAGGCAGGTAGGGCTGGATACCCCCAAATCCAGGACGCCGAGAGTAGCCCCCGGGCCCAAGGTGCGCTCGGACTTGGCTTCCAGGCGAAGCCAAGGGCCAAGTGCGGAGCGCAGCGGGCCCTAACCGTCTGCGACCTTGATGATGCGTGGCGATTGATGGGACGTGGGCGACTCCGCTTCCCCATGCTGCCTCGGCAACTGCTCGACTTGACAATTGCATGTTGCATGCAGAGAGAATTATCATTTCTAGAGATCGTGGGAGGCCGATGATTTACCTTCTCCTGGCTATAAATGTGCGAGCGGGCGGAGCCCTTGCTCATCTCTCTTTCGTCTTGCTCCCATCTGCTTATTCTCTTCTCCATCTTGCTCCCATGGCGCCGATCAAGAGGTATTCTGCGGCCGAGAAGGGGAAGGCTCCTAGGGAGGGGCTCGATCCTCTCCCGCCGAAGAAATGGCTCCGCCTCCCTCTCGATGCCAGCGCAGGGTGAGAGGTGGCCAGGCCTTGGCAGTCGAGGCCTCTGCCCGGCTTCCCCCTCCCCATATACGCCCGCGCTCAGGATGAAGGTGAGCGCCACCGAGTGGCGCCCGATGATGGCGACAGGGCCACCATTGCCATGCCGACCGCGCCTCGGGTTCACGCCGAGGGCAGCTCACATTAATTCGTGGTGTGGGCGGCAATGCCTCCCAACACCTGGATCCGACTCCCGTGGTTCTTCGCTGGCAAGCTGCCTCCGAGGGGGCCGGTTGAGCTGTGGCTGCAATATGCCGGGTGTCACAACTTGGCCACCAGAGCTGAAGTCGAGGTGGTGCCACTTGGGGACGTCTTCATAACGCATGGATGGGGTGAGATCGCCCGGCTTGACGCGCAGAGGGATCTCTGGCGATCCACTTTCAGTATGACGGCGCGGCCACTCTGTTCCTCAAGGTCTTCAATGAGGAGGGCAAACGACTGGAATGCTGCCCCGGAGGAGACAACTCGAGGGACGCTGCAATGGGTGCTAGACCTGCTGCTGTCCCCTTCGGCCCTTCGTCCAGCAGTGGCGACTCCTGGGAATCCAGTGACTCTCCTGAGCCCAGCGACTCTCCGGAGTCGAGCAACAAAGCTACGTGCCGCCAAGCTCCCATCGAGGCCGAAGCGCAGCTGCCGCGGCCGCCCGGCATCGTCGGGGATACCGTAGGGCCTTGTAGTTGCTTTCCCTGTGCGGAATGAAGATCAGCCCCCGTGGGGTTTGTAAGGTTCGTAATGTACTTAATGTCAATGTTGTTTCTTTTGATTTCGTGATGGAGATGCGTATTCCAGTTCGGCTCGGTTCCTCCTTTTTCCCCTAGGCTAGGCGGTGCTCTACGCCGATAGGACCCAGTCCCCAGGCAGGCTTCAGCCGTCGCTAGTATGCCAGATCGCGATGCCGTGGTCAAGGCTAGGAGGTGAGCGGCCCAGGGTCCGGTAAGAGCTCATGAGGCGCGATGCTCACGAGGTCCCCTTTGGCGTGCAAGCAGCTGCCTAGAAAATTGAAAAGGGGAGTAGAACCGCCAAAATGGAACTGCGAGCGGGGCGTGCAAGGAGCGAAGCTGGCGCTGCAACAAACTGGGACTTATCTTTTGGTATCTTGGTCCGTCAGGGTGATGACGCTTGTCCTGGTGCCCGAGGAACCGTTGAGCACAGCCTGCATAGGCCACCTTCCCGCCTCGCTCTCCTAGGTTCTCTACGTCCTCAGGACCAGGCCCTCGAGCGAGCTCAGCCGCCGCTAGTATGCCAGGTCACGATGCCGTGGTCAAGGCCAGGGGGTGAGGGCTGGAGATCTAGTAGGAGCTCCCGAGGCGCGATGCTCGGGAGCCCCCCTTTAACGTGCAAGTGGCTCGCGAGGCCAGATGGTGGTCGTTTAAACCTATCTGTATCCCATTGCCAGATGAACCTGCAGATTAGACGACAGGGAAGACTAGGAACTCCTGTAGGGCGGGCCTGCAACCCAGAGCATAGGACAAAGGCATCGAGGATCTGGCGAGGTGGCGTACGCGAGGTAGGCCGCAAACCAGAGCTCGATCCTAGGTTTACCATCATTGCAGGGACGGACCCAAGCACAAGTGCCGTGCCAACGTGAGTTATCATGCAGCGATGCAGGAGAGGTATTAGTCGGTAACACATGGGGGGCCGTGAGGCGGCAGTTATAAAGTGACAATCATAGATAAACTCACAGAAATGGTTAGATAGTCCTGGTGAATGCAAAACGATACATGCCGCAGGGCCGGACCCGCACGGCCTTGGGATGATGCAGCCTGAGGGGCGCCCCCAAACTGAACGAACTAGAAAGATGTCACCTGGTACCGTTGCTGAAGAGGTGTTGAAGTAGCCAAAAAACACGCGCTGCTGGAGTCGTTCCTCACGGGCCGCTCTGGTGCCGAGCCTCGGGAGACTCGGTGGGGCTGAGAGGCTCCTGAAGGTGCTCCTCCATCTCTGCTAGGACCGCCTGGTGCCTGGCCTCATAGGCCGTCTGAGCATCCCTCACGCAGCGCTGGAACACTTCAGCCGTGCCCAACAGGCCGAAGGGCATGCGGACATAGCTGTGAGGTGGATCCTTGCACTGGCCGACACGAGACAGCCAGATGAGCTGCCAAGACACGGACCTGTTAAGCCAAGGGATGTCGATGCAGACACGGAACTCCTTACCCTCGCCAGGGCAGTGAGCTGCACCACGCGGCACGCGACGATCGCCTTGCAGAACCCTTCCTTCTTGAATCTCCTCGATTGCCTTGCTGATGAACTCCTGAATGCCTGGTGCCTGACGCCTGCTGCCTTCTCCTGGGAAGCATGCTCTGAAGAGCGCCTCCACATGGTGCCCGAGCGCCTCCCTCGTGACCTTGGCTAGGTCTGAGGCCCTCCAAAGGAGAGCCCCCGAGCCTATCCTAAGAGGGGCGCCGGGCGCACCTTCCTATGCGATGGTTGAAGGTGCCGCGTCCGGAGACACAAGGCTCAGTGCTGCGTCCTTGAGTGATGCTACTTCACAAGACCCCTGTCCCAACTACAGCTTCTTCGTCTTGGGGGCGACCTCAGGAGGGAGGGCGCTGTCTTCGTCCTCTGGGTTCTCGACTGCGGCAGCCTGGAAGGCGCACTCGAGGGAGCACACTACATCCTTCTCTTAACATGCGACCGTGATGACGCCGCCGCTTCCTGGCATCTTGAGAACGTTGTAGCCGCGGTGCGTGGCCGCCATGAACTTGTCTAGTGCTGGGTACCCTAGGATGGCGTTGTAGGGCAGGCGGATGTCAGTGACATCAAAGTCAATGAGCTTATTGTGGTAGTTGTTGCACTCACCGAAGGTGACAGGAAGGCGAACCTGCCCTATCGGGTGTGTGGAACCATCGGTCACTCCTCAAAATGGCTTGGTTGGGTGAAGCTGGTAGTATGGCACTTGGAGCCTGTCGAACGTCTGAAGAGAGAGAACATTGAGCCCTGCTCCACCATCGATGAGAGTCTTGGTGAAGACCATGTTGCTGATGACGGGGGAGCAGAGCATGGGGAGCGTGCCAGTGGCGGCTGCACACTTGAGCTGGTCTGAGGAGTCGAAGGTGATGGCACACTTGGACCACCTGAGAGTGCGAGTTGCTTCGGGCTTGGGGAGCACTGCATTCACCTCGCACGCGAACTGCTTGAAGATGCGGTCGGAAGTTGGGGCCTGTGAGCCGCTCAAGATGCAGGCAATGGCCCAAGGCTCCTGGAAGCCCCCAGCCCCTCGTCCTGGTGGTGATATTCATTCCTTCTTGGTGGTGGAGGCAGAGGAGGCAGAGCTGCGTTGCCTTGAGGGCGCTCCTCATGAGGCTGCTCCCTCCAGTTGCCCTCGCGAGGCTGGCCCTGCCAGCGGTTCTCACGAGGCTGGTCACGCCACTCCTGATGATGGTCGCGCCCGTCCCAGCGTCCTCCACCTCGGCCGCCTCCACGACCGTAGCCTCAATCGTTGCGCTCGGGGCGTCGACCAAGGCGCCTGTCCCGGAGGGCCCTGAGCTCCTGGCAGTCGTTGCTGTTGTGGCTGTGAACGTTGTGGAAGACGCAGAACGGCTGGTTTCTCTTGGATGAGTCGGGGTGGTCGCAGCGGCGCTTCGTCTCTGGCTCGTCCGCAAGCACGGCTCACCCCTTGGGCTTCACGTCCTTGGTCTTGGTCTTCTTGTCTTCTGGATTAGCATCGGGGAGCTCGAGGAGGGAGAGGCATCCCTCCTCAGCCCTTGCGCACTTGTTCGCCATGTTGAATATCTCAAGAGCGGTGCAGAGATCCTCGTGGATCGTGAGGTCCTCTTTCATCTTGACATCACGGACGCCATCGGTGAACGCGGAGATGATGGCCTCGTCCGACACCTTGGGGATCTTTAGGCGAACGTTGTTGAAGAGCTGGTTATACTTCTGCAGGGTCTCTCCAGGTGGCTGCTTGATGCGGCGCAGGTCACCCGCGGCCGGCGGACGGTCGCGAGTGCCCTGGAAGTTGGCGATGAAGCGGCTGCGCATCTCCTCCTAGGAAGAAACCGACCCCTCGGTCAGGTTCAGGAGCCAAGAATGCACGCCATCCTTGAGGGACATCGGGAACCAGTTTGCCATGATCTTCTCGCCGCTGCTGGCCGCCTCGATGCTCAGCTTGTAGAGCTGCAGGAACTCGGCGGGGTTGGCGGTACCATCATAGCGTGGAGGCAGGTCAGGCTTGAACTTGCTCGGCTAGACAATGTTGCAGAGCTTTGGAGTGAATGTGCGGCAGCCTGCCGTGGCCACCAAAGGTCTTCGAGGGGGTGGAAACTGGTCCTGGTGCACGCGCACCGCCACCTCCTGTGGTAGTACGCGGGCCTGGTGCTGAGGCGCTGGAAGCACGCACGCTTCCCCTTGTGGCCGCTGCACCACCTGGTAGCTCACGTCATCTCGAGCTGGCGCAGGGCGCGACGGGTCGTGCCGCAGAGCCACACGCCTTGGCTCGACGATGGCGCCCTGGGCCGGAGGTGGTGGAGGAGCCCCGTGCGCCACGTCGCCCACTGCAGGTGGTTGCTGAGGAAGCAAACGAGCCGGCTCGGCGGAGCCCCCGTGCGCAATGCTGACGACCTCAGCGATCCGCTCGAGCCACTCCTCATAGAGGTCGCCAACTGGGCGGTAGCGAAGGAGCTCCCGCGCCATGAGCAGAGCCGCCTGCGCGTCCGCCTAGCCACGATGCGCGTGGGATGACGAAGCTGCTGGGGTCAGCGACAGAGTGGCGGTGCACCCATCACGACGCACCGAGGGTGCAACAATGAAGCTTGCTGCTCATGGCCGGCAGGACCCGTGGCCGCGTTAGCCACCGGAGAAGGAGCGCGACGGGCACAACCATCACCCGCTGGAGCTGTCTGAGCGACACGGGTGGCGACTGCAGCCCGACGCTCGGCGCGAGCCCGGCGCGCGTCAGCCATGGAGGTGTCGGAGTGGTGGTGGATCGATCGACGGAAGAGAGCATCCGAGGCACCCCTACCTGGTGCGCCAAATGTCAGATTATGGGATCTGCAAACCCTTGAGAGGTTTGAACTCTGGGGTGCATGTGGAGATCTCAACCTACCCAGCCTGCCTACTCGCAATCCTCCTAAGCCTAGCGTGTCAAGCTCAAAGGGACAAAGGGACACAGCAGTTTATCCTGGTTCGTGCCACCCTTGTGGTGTAATAGCCTACTCCACCGTTTTGGTGGATTGCCTCAAAGGGCTGGGGATGAACTAGTACAGTGGATGAACAAGCCTCAGGAGGTGAGGTGTTCTTGAGCTGGTGTGGTGTATGCTAGTCCTACTTGCTCTCGTCCTCCCCCTCTATGGTGGTGGCTAGTCCTATTTATAGTGGCCTTGGTCCTCTTCCCAAATGTTGGCGGGAAGGGATCCCACAACGGCCGGATTTGAAAGGGGACAAGTAGTACAGTCTATCCTGACAAAGTAGTCTTCGCCTACAAAAAGCATCTGGTCATGACGCCGCGTGGGCTTGTTGATGACCTCCATCCTGCCGTCCTGGCGGTCTCGGTCTCGTTGCACTGAAATGGAAACCTTTGGATGATTCCTCGGGACTCCGCGCCCGTGTCTTGCCTCCTTTGCACCGAAGAGGAAACCTATGCTCCGCGCCCTCCTGACGCACGCCTGGCCCTGGTTGTCATGGCCCATGTCAGCTGAGCCTTGTGAGGTGACCTGCATAGAACTCTCCGCCCCTCAAGAGCCAGCCTGAGGAGGCCGATCCCCTCGGGGGTCTTGGCGTCGTCTGCCTCGCGAGGCTTGGCCCCTCGCGAGGGTCTTGTGTTGTTGATGTTGAAGCTGGGCCGTACCAGGCCATCGATGGAGCCACGTGGTGGGCCGTAGGCAGCCAGGGCTGGATACCCCCGAATCCAGGACGCCGATAGTTAGCACCTTTTGGATCGACAAAACCTTCTGGTTGCATCATATACAACTCTTCTTTAAGAAATCCATTGAGGAATGCAGTTTTGAAGTCCATTTGCTAGATTCCATAATCATAAAATGTGGTAATTGCTAACATGATTCAGACGGACTTAAGCATCGCTACGGGTGAGAAGGTCTCATCATAGTCAACTCCTTGAACTTGTCAAAAAGCTTTCGCAACAAGTCGAGCTTTGTAGATAGTAACATTACCATCAGTGTCAGTCCTCTTCTTGAAGATCCATTTATTTTCCATGGCATGCCAATCATCGGGCAAGTCCACCAAAGTCTACACTTTGTTCTCATACATGGATCCCATCTCAGATTTCATGGCCTCAAGCTATTTATCGGAATCTGGGCTCATCATAGCTTCTTCATAGTTCGTAGGTTCGTCATGGTCTAGTAACACCAGGACATAATTTCCGTACCACTCTGGTGCGGATCGTGCTCTGGTTGACCTACAAATTTCAGTAGTAACATGATTTGAAGTTTCATGATCATTGTCATTTGCTTTCTCTCTAGTTGATGTTGGCACCTCAGAAACGGTTTTCTAAGATGTACTATTCTCAATTTTGAGAGAAGGTACAATTACCTCATCAAGTTCTACTTTCCTCCCACTCACTTCTTTCGAGAGAAACTCCTTCTCTAGAAAGGACACATTCTTAGCAACAGAGATTGTGCCTTTGGATCTGTGGTAGAAGGTATACCCAATTGTTTGTTTCAGGCATCCTATGAAGTAGCACTTCTCTGACTTGGGTTCAAGCTTATCTGGCTGAAGCCTTTTGACATAAGCATTGCATCCCCAAACTTTAAGAAACGACAACTTAGGTTTATTGCCAAACCACGATTCATCAGGTGTCGTCTCAACGGATTTAGACGGTACCCCGTTTCACGTGAATGTAGCTGTCTCTAATGCATAACCCCAAAACGATAGTGGTAAATTGGTAAGAGACATCATAGATCGCACCATATCGAATAAAGTACGGTTATGAGGTTTGGACACACCATTGCACTGTGGTGTTCCATGTGGCGTGAGTTGTGAAACTATTTCACGTTGTTTTAAATGAAGGCCAAACTCGTAACTCAAATATTCGCCTCCACGATCAGATCTTAGAAACTTTATTTTCCTGTTATGATGATTCTCCACTTTGTTCTGAAATTCTTTGAACTTTTCAAATGTTTCAAACTTGTGTTTCATTAAGTAGATATACCCATATCTTCTCAAATCATCTATGAAGGTTAGAAAATAATGATACCCGCCGCGTGCCTCAATACTCATTGGACCGCATACATCGGCATGTATTATTTCCAATAAGTCATTGGCTCGCTCCATTGTTCCGGAGAACGGAGTTTTTTAGTCATCTTACCCATGAGGCATGGTTCGCAAGTATCAAATGATTCATAATCAAGTGATTCCAAAAGCCCATCTGTATGGAGTTTCTTCATGCGCTTTACACCAGTATGACCTAAATGGTAGTGCCACAATTATGTTGCACTATCATTATCAACTTTGCATCTTTTGGTATCAATATTATGAATGTGTATCACTACGATCAAGATCCAATAAACCATTCACATTGGGTGTATGACCATAGAAGGTTTTATTCATGTAAACAGAATAGTAATTATTCTCTGAATTAAATGAATAATCGTATTGCAGTGAACATGATCCAGTCATATTCATGCTCAACACAAACACCAAATAACATTTATTTAGGTTCAACACTAATCCCGAAGGTAGAGGGAGCGTGCGATGGTGATCGTGTCAATCAACCTTCGAATCATTTCCAGCACACATCGTCACCTCGCCCTTAACTAGTCTCTGTTTATTTTGTAACTCCTGTTTCGAGTTACTAATCTTAGAAACTGAACTAGTATCAAATACCGAGGATCTACTATGAATACTAGTAAGGTACACATCAATAACATGTATATCAAATATACCTTTGTTTACTTTGCCATCCTTCTTATCCACCAAGTATTTGGGGCAGTTCCGCTTCTAGTGACCTTTCCCTTTAAAGTAGAAGCACTCAGTTTCAGGCTTAGGTCCAGCTTTGGGCTTCTTCATGGGAGTGACAACTTGCTTTCCATTCTTCTTGAAGTTCCCTTTCTTTCCCTTGCCCATTTTCTTGAAACTACTGGTCTTGTTAATCATCAACACTATACTCTTTCTTGATTTCTACCTTCATCTATTTCAGCATCGCAAAGAGCTCGAGAATCATTTTCGTCATCCCTTGCATATTATAGTTCATCACAAAGTTCTAGTAGCTTGGTGATAGTGGCTAGAGAACTCTGTCAATCACTATCTTATCTAGAAGATTAACTCCCCGATTGAAGTGATTGTAGTACCCAGATATTCTGAGCACATGCTCACTGGTAGAGCTATTCTCCTCCATCTTTTAGGCAAAGTACTTACCAGAGGTCTCATACCTCTCGACACGGACATGAGTCTGAAATACCGATTTCAGCTCTGGAACATCTCATATGCTTCATGGCTTCCAAAACGTTTTTGAAGTCCTGGTTCTAAGTCGTAAAGCATGGAGCACTAAACTATCAAGTAGTCATCATATCAAGCTTTTCAAACATTCATAACATCTACACATGCTCCTGCAATAGGTCTACCACCTAGCGGTGCATCAAGGACACAATTCTTGTGTGCAGCAATGAGGATAGTCCTCATATCACGGACCCATTCCGCATCATTGCTACTATCGTCTTTCAACTTATTTTTTCTCTAGGAACATATCAAAAATAAACAGGGAGCTACATCGCAAGCTATTGATCTACAACATAATTTGCAAATACTATCAAGACTAAGTTCATGATAAATTAAGTTCAATTAATCAAATTACTAATGAACTCCCACTTAAATAGACATCCCTCAAGTCATCTAAGTGATACGTGATCCAAATCAACTAACCCATGTCCGATCATCACGTGAGATGGGTAGTCATCAATGGTGAACATCTCTATGTTGATCATATCACTGTATGATTCTTTTCGATCTTTCGGTTTCCAGTGTTTCGAGGCCATGTATGTACATGCTAGGCTCATCAAGTTTAACCCGATTATTCTACATGTGCAAAACTATCTTGCACCCGTTGTATGTGAACGTAGAGCCTATCACACCCGATCATCACGTGGTGTCTCAGCACGACGAACTGTCGCAATGGTGCATACTCAGGGAGAACACTTATACCTTGAAATTTAGTTGAGGGATCATCTTATAATGCTACCGTCGTAGTAAGAAAAATAAGATGCATAAAAGATAAACATCACATGCAATAATATGTGACATGATATGGCCATCATCACCTTGTGCTTTTGATCTGCATCTCCAAAGCATTGTCATGATCTCAATCGACATCGGCTTGACACCTTGATCTCCATCACTGTGTCGTGGTCGTCTCGCCAGCTAATGCTTCTACAACTATCGCTAATGCATTTCATACAATAAAGAGAAAACTATAAGGCTCATGCCGGTTGCCGATAACTTTTACAAAACATGATCATCTCATACAATAACGTATATCACATCACAACATGCCCTGCAAAAACAAGTTAGACATCCTCTCCTTTGTTGTTGCAAGTTTTACGTGGCTGCTACGGGCTTCTAGCAAGAACCATTCTTACCTACGACGCAAAAACCACAACGACGATTTATCAAGTTAGCTGTTTTAACCATCAACAAGGACTGGTCGCAGTCAAATTTGATTCAACTAAATTAGGAGAAACAAACACCCCCTAACCACTGATATGTCTCCAATGTATCTATATTTTTTGATTGTTCCATGCTATTATATTACCCCTTTTGGATGTTTATGGGCTTTATTTTACACATTTATATCATTTTTGGGACTAACCTACTAATGGGAGGCCCATCCCATATTGCTGTTTTTTTTCCTGTTTCAGTATTTCGAAGAAAAGGATTATCAAACGGAGTCCAAACGGAATGAAACCTTTGGGAGCGTGATTTTTGGAAAGAATGTGATCCAGATGACTTGGAGTGCAAGCCAAGAAGCAGCCGAGGCGGCCACGAGATAGGAGGGCGCGCCCACCACTACAGGGCGCACCCCTTGTCTTGTGGGCCCCTCGGGCGGCCACCGACCTACTTCTTCCTCCTATATATACCCACGTACCCCGAAAACATCCAGGGAGCCAACGAAAAACAATTTCCACCACCGTAACCTTCTGTATCCACGAGATCCCATCTTGGAGCCTTCGCCGGCGCTCCGTCGGAGGGGGAATTGACCATGGAGGGCTTCTACATCGACACCATAGCCCCTATGATGAGTTGTGAGTAGTTTACCACAGACCTTCGGGTCCATAGTTATTAGCTAGATGGCTTCTTCTCTCTTTTTGGATCTCAATACCATGTTCCCCCCCCTCTCTTGTGGAGATCTATTTGATGTAACTCTTTTTGCGGTGTGTTTGTCGATATCCAATGAATTGTGGGTTTATGATCAAGTTTATCTATGAGAAATATTTGAATCTCCTCTGAATTCTTTTATGTATGATTGAGTTATCTTTGCAAGTCTCTTTGAATTATCAGTTTGGTTTGGCCTACTAGATTGATCTTTCTTGCCATGGGAGAAGTGCTTAGCTTTGGGTTCAATCTTGCGGTGTCCTTACCCAGTGACAACAGGGGTTGCATGAGTTTATCCCTCTACATCATGTCATCTTTCTTAATGCGTTACTCTGTTCTTATGAACTTAATACTCTAGATGAATGCTGGATAGCGGTCAATGTGTGGAGTAATAGTAGTAGATGCAGGCAGGAGTCGGTCTACTTGTCACGGACGTGATGCCTATATACATGATCATGCCTAGATAATCTCATAATTATTCGCCTTTCTATCAATTGCTTGACAGTAATTTGTTCACCCACCGTAATACTTATGCTATCTTGAGAGAAGCCACTAGTGAAACCTATGGCCCCCAGGTCTATCTTTTATCATATAAGCTTTCAATCTACTTTTATTTGCATCTTTACTTTTCTAATCTATATCATAAAATACCAAAAATATATTTATCTTATCATACTATCACTATCAGATCTCACTTTCGCAAGCGGCCGTGAAGGGATTGACAACCCCTTTATCGCGTTGGTTGCGAGTTCTTTGTTTGTTTATGTAGGTGCGTGGGACTTTTGAGGAGCCTCCTACTGGATTGATACCTTGGTTTTCAAAAACGAAGGGAAATACTTATGCTACTATTGCTGCATCACCCTTTCCTCTTCAAGGAAAACCAACGCAAGCTCAAGACGTAGCAACCACCTTTATGCAAAACTAGTTGCATGTCTGTCAGTGGAACCGGTCCCATGAACATGGTCATGTAAGGTTGGTTCAGGCCGCTTCATCCAACAATACTGCCGAATCAGAATAAGACATTGGTGGTAAGCAGTATGACTATCACCGCCCACAACTCTTTGTGTTCTACTCGTGCATACCATTTATGCATAGACCTGGCTCTGATACCAATATTGGGGGACGTAGCATGCAATTTCAAAAAAATTCCTACGCTCACACAATATCTATCTAGGAGATGCATAGCAATGAGGGGGATAGAGTGTGTCTACGTACCCTCATATACCGTAAGCGGAATCGTTTGACAATGCGGTTGATGTAGTCAAACTTCTTCTAGCTCTAACCGATCAAGCACCGAACGTATGACACCTCCGAGTTCTGCACATGTTCATCTCGGTGACGACCCTCACCTTCTTGATCCAGCAAGGTGTCGAGGTAGTATATGAGTTCCATTAGCACGGTGGCGTGGTGACGGTGATGGTGAAGTGATCCGTGCAGGGCTTCGCTTAAGCACTACGAAGATATGATCGTGGGAGTAAACGGTGGAGGGGGGCGCCACACACGACTAACAATTGATGTTGTGTGTTCTAGGTGCCCCCATGTATATATCAGTGTGTGTGGGGGGGGGGGAGGCAGCCATGGGGCGCCCCAAGTAGGCCGAATCCTACTTGGGGTCCTCCCTAATTCAGTCTCTCCCCTTCCATAAATGCAGGAGGGGGAAGGAAAGAGGAGGGAGGAGAGAAGGAAGGGGGAGGCCGAATCCCCCCTTTCCTTTCTCCTTCCCCTCTTTCCTTCTCCTATGGTTTGGCCCATATGGGGGGAACACCAGCCCCTAGTGGCTGGTGTGTTTCCCCTCTTGGCCCAATAGGCCCATATCTTTTGTCGGGGGTGCCCAAAACCCCTTTCGGTGACCCGATACGTACCCGATACCCTCCGGAACACTTCCGGTGTCCGAATACTATCGTCCTATATATCAATATTTACCTCTCGACCATTTTGAGACTCCTCGTCATGTCCGTAATCTCATCCGGGACTCCGAACAACATTAGGTCACCATCATATAATACAATATCATCATCGAACGTTAAGTGTGCGGACCCTACGGGCTCGAGAACTATGTAGACATGACCGAGACACCTCTCCGGTCAATAACCTATAGCAGGACCTAGATGCTCATATTATCTCCCATATATTCTACAGATATCTTTATCGGTCGAACCGTTATGACAACATACGTTATTCCCTTGGTCAACGGTATGTTACTTGGCCGAGATTCGATCGTCGGTATCTTCATACCTAGTTCAATCTCATTACTGGCAAGTCTCATTACTAGTTTCGTAATACATCATCCTGCAACTAACTCATTAGTCACTTTGCTTGCAAGGCTTCTTATGATGTGTATTACTGAGAGGACCCAGAGATACCTCTCTGATACTCGGAGTGACAAATCCTAATCTCGATCTATGCCAAACCCACAAACACCTTCGGAGATACCTGTAGAGCATCTTTATAACCACCCAGTTATCTTGTGACGTTTGATCGCACATAAGGCATTCCTCTGGTATACGGGAGTTGCATAATCTCATAGTTGAAGGAATATGTATTTGACATGAAGAAAGCAATAACAATAAAACTGAACGATCATAATGCTAAGCTAACGCATGGGTCTTGTCCATCACATCATTCGCCTAGATGTGATCCCGTTTATCAAATGAGAACACATGTCTAAGGTTAGGAAACTTAACAATCTTTGATCAACGAGCTAGTCTAGTAGAGGCTTACTAGGGACACGATATTTTGTCTATGTATCCACACATGTATCAAGTTTCCGGTTAATACAATTCTAGCATGAATAATAAACATTTATCATGAAATAAGGAAATGTAAAACAACAAATTTATTATTCTCTCTAGGGCATATTTGCTTCAGCCCAAGGTGGGCACAACCCTCCTGGGCGCTCCAGGGAGCCCAGGCACGCCCTGGTGGGTTGTGCCCTCCTCGACCCACCTCCGGTGCCCATCTTATGGTATAAAAGTCATTTTGACGTAGAAAAAAAATTAGGAGAGGACTTTTGGGATGAAGCACCGCCATCTCCAGGTGGAACTTGGGCAGGAGCACTTTTGCCCTCCGGCAGAGCGATTCCGCCGGGGGAACTTCTCTCCCAAAGGGGGAAATGTCTGTCATCATCATCACCAAAAACTCTCACATCTTGGGGAGGCCAATCTCCATCAACATCTTCAACATCACCATCTCCTCTCAAACCCTAGTTCATCCCTTTGTTCAATCTTTGTACCGGAACTATAGATTGGTGCTTGTGGGTGACTAGTAGTGTTGATTACATCTTATAGTTGATTTCTATATGGTTTATTTGGTGGAAGATTATATGTTCAGATCCATTATGCTATTTAATACCCCTCTGATCACGAGCATGATTATCATTTATGAGTAGTTACTTTTGTTCTTGAGGTCATGGGAGAAATCTTGTTGCAAGTAATCATGTGAACTTGATATGTGTTCGATATTTTGATGGTATGTATGTTGTGATTCCCTTAGTGGTGTCATGTGAACGTCGACTACATGACACTTCACCATACTTGAGCCTAAGGGGGTGCATTGTGGAGTAGTTATTATATGATGGGTTGCGAGAGTGACAGAAGCTTAAACCCTAGTTTATGCGCTACTCCGTAAGGGTCTGATTTGGATCCAAGAGTTTAATGCTATGGTTAGATTTATTCTTAATATCTTTCTCATAGTTGCGGATGCTTGCGAGGGGGTTAATCATAAGTAGGAGGTTTGTTCAAGTAAGAACAACACCTAAGCACCGGTCCACCCACATATCAAATTATCAAAGTAGCGAACACGAATCGAACCAACATGATGAAAGTGGCTAGATGAAATTCCCGTGTACCCTTGAGAACACTTTGCTTATCATAAGAGACTGTTTTGGCCTGTCCTTTGACTCAAAAGGATTAGGCTACCTTGCTGCACTTTTGTTACCGTTACTGTTACTTGCTTGTTACAAATTACCTTGCTATCAAAATACTTGTTACTTATAATTTCAGTGCTTGCAGACATTACCTTGCTGAAAACCGCTTGTCATTTCCTTCTACTCCTTGTTGGGTTCGACACTCTTACTTATCGAAAGGACAATGATTGACACCCTATACTTGTGGGTCATCAAGGCTCTTTTCTGGCGCCGTTTCCAAGGAGTGAAGTGCTCTTGGTAAGTGGAAATTGGTAAGGAAGACTTATTACTACGTGCTGAAATATATTGTCACTTGTTACTATGGAGAACAATCCTTTGAGGGGTTTGTTCGGGGTATCTTCACCTTGATCAGAACCACAATTAGTTACCCCTCAACCCACATCACCTACTAAAAATATTGGTTATGAAATTCCTTCGGGTATGATAGAACAACTGCTAGCTAATCCTTATGCAGGAGATGGAACCGAACATCCTGATATGCACTTGATATATGTGGATGAAATTTGTGGATTATTTAAGCTTGCAGGTTTACCCGAAGATGAAGCTAAGAAGAAGGTTTTCCCTTTATATTTGAAGGGAAAATCATTGCCATGGTATAGGTAATGCGATGATGTTGGATCTTGGAATTGGAATCGATTGAAATTGGAATTTCACCAAAAGAATTATCCTATGCATCTAGTTCATCATGATCGGAATTATATATATAATTTTTAGCCTCACGAAGGAGAAAGTATCTCTATAGCTTGGGAGAGGCTTAATTCAATGTTATATTCATGCCCCAATCATGAGCTCTCAAGAGAAATTATCATTCAAAAATTTTATGCTCGGCTTTCTCGTGATGATCAATCCATGCTTGACACTTCTTGTACTGGTTCCTTTATGAAGATGACTATTAATTCAGGTGGGATCTTTTAGAAAGAATTAAATGCAACTCTGAAGATTTGGAACTCGACGAAGGTATGGAGTTAGGTATCAAGCTTAAGTATGATTGTGTTAAATCTTTTATGAATACCAATGGTTTTCAAAAGTTTAGCACTAAATATGGACTTGACTCTGAGATAGTAGCCTCCTTTTGTGAATTATTTGCTACTCATGTTGATATCCCTAAGGAGAAGTGGTTTAAATATCACCCACCTATTGAAGAATAAATTAACGAACCGGTAATAGCTAAAGACAAAACTATCATCTATAATGTTGATCTAGTTGTTCCTACTGCTTATATTGAAAAACCACCTTTCCCTGTTAGGGTTAAGGAACATGCTAGAGTTTCAAATGTGGTCAATAAAAGCTATATTAAAACACCCAAACCTGCTAGGTAGAACCTAGTATTGCTATGGTTCAATATCTCCTGGTAGAAAATATAGATGGGCATGTTATTTACTTCTGTGATGAAGCTGCTAGAATTGCCAACCTGATGAAAAAGGTAAACATAGACCAATTGTAGGCATGCCTGTTGTCTCGGTCAAAATAGGAGATCACTTTTATCATGGTTTATGTGGTTTAGGTGCTAGTGTGAGTGCTATTACTTTTACCTTATATCAAGAAATTATGAATGATATAGCACCCGCTGAGATAGAAGACATAGATGTTACTATTAAACTTGCTAATAGAGACACCATCACACCACTTGGGATTGTTAGAGATGTTGAAGTCTTGTGTGCGAAAATAAAATATCCTACTGATTTTCTTGTTCTTGGTTCCCCACAAGATGACTTTTTCCCATTATCTTTGGTAGACCTTTCTTGAACCCCGTTAATGCTAAAATAGATTGTGAGAAACAAACCGTCGGTGTAAGTTTTGGTGATGAGTCTCATGATTTTTATTTGCCCAAGTTTAGTAGAAAGCATCATAGGAAAGAGTTGCCAAGTAAGGATGAAATAATTGGTCTTGCTTCTATTGTTGTGCCTCCTACTGATCCACTAGAACAATATTTGCTAGACCATGAAAATGATATGCATCTGCGTGAAAGAAATGAAATAGATAAAAATTTCTTCGAACAATGACCTCTTCTTAAACACATTTTTCCTATTGAAACTCTAGTAGATCCTCCTCCACCTAAAGGTGATCCTGTGTTTGAATTAAAACAATTAACAGACACTTTGAAATATGCTTATCTTGATGAGAAAAAGATATATCTTGTTATTATTAGTGCTAACCTTTAAGAACATGAAGAAGAAAGATTATTAAAGGTTCTGAAGAAGCATCGAGCTACCATTGGATATACTCTTGATGATTTAAAGGGCATTAGTCCCACTCTCTGTCAGCACAAAATTAACATGGAACATGATGCTAAACCCATTGTTGATCACCAACGACATTTAAATCCTAAAATGAAAGAAGTGGTAAGAACAAAAATACTGAAGTTTCTGGAAGCAGGTATAATCTATCCCATAGCTGATAGTAGATGAGTAAGTCCCGTTCGTAGTGTCCCTAAAAAGGGAGGCATTATCGTTGTTCCTAATGATAAGAATGAACTTATTCCACAAATAATTGTCACTGGTTATAGAATGGTAATTGATTTTAGAAAATTGAATAAAGCTACTAGAAAAGATCATTACCCTCTGCGTTTTATTGATAAATGTTAGAAAGATTGTAAAAGCACACACATTTTTTTCCTTGATGGAT
Source organism: Triticum aestivum (assembly GCF_018294505.1). NCBI lineage: Eukaryota > Viridiplantae > Streptophyta > Magnoliopsida > Poales > Poaceae > Triticum > Triticum aestivum. The sequence continues at coordinate 185,997,040 of NC_057801.1, forward strand.
ATTCTGGTTTTTCTCAAATACTTGTCTTACAACCTGATCAAGAGAAAACCACCTTTACTTGTCCTTTTGGAACTTATGCTTATAGACGTATGCCTTTTGGTTTATGCAATGCACTGGCTACCTTTCAAAGATGTATGGCTGCTATATTCTCTAATTTTTGTGAAAAGATTGTTGAGGTTTTCATGGATGATTTTTTCGTTTTTGATGATTGCTTAAGCAACCTTGATCGAGTTTTGCACAGATGTGAGCAAACTAATCTTGTCTTGAATTAGGAGAAGTGCCACTTTATGGTTAATGAAGGTATTGTCTTGGGACATAAAATTTCCGAACGATGTATTGAGGTGGATAAAGCTAAAGTTGACGCAATTGAGAAAATTCCATGTCCTAAAGATATCAAAGGTATTCGAAGTTTCCTCGGTCATGTTGGTTTCTATATGAGGTTTATTAAAGACTTGTCTAAAAATTTCTAGGCCTGTTACAAATCTTTTACATAAGTATGTTCCATTTTTTATGATGACTATGTAGAAGCCTTTGAAACACTTAAGAAAGCCTTAATTTCTGCACTTGTTGTTCAACCACCTGATTAGAACTTGCCTTTTGAAATTATGTGTGATGCTAGTGATTATGCTGTTGGTGCTATTCTAGGACAAAGAGTTGATAAGAAAATGGTATTCATTATGCTAGTAAAACTCTAGATAGTGCCCAACGTAATTATGCTACTACTGAAAAGGAATTCTTAGCAGTGGTGTTTGCTTGTGATAAATTTAGATCTTACATTTTTGATTCTAAAGTTACTGTTCACACTGATCATGCTGCTATAATATATCTTATGGAGAAGAAAGATGCTAAACCTAGACTCATTAGGTGGGTTCTATTGTTATAAGAATTTGACTTACATAGCACTGATAGAAAGGGAGCTGAGAACCCCGTGGGTGATAACTTGTCTAGGCTAGAAAATGTTCTTGATGACCCAAACCTATTAATGATAGTTTTCCTAATGAACAACACTCCCTGGTATGCTGACTATGCTAGTTATATTGTTGCTAAATGTATACCACCTAGCTTCACATACCAACAAAAGAAAAAAAATCTTCTGCGATTTAAGACATTACTTTAGGGATGATTCACATCTTTATAAAGAATGAGTAGATGGTATTATTAGAAGTTGTGTACCTGAGCATGAACAGGGACAAATCCTACGGAAATGTCACTCCGAAGCTTATGGAGGTCATCATGCGGGAGATAGAACTGCTCACAAGGTATTGCAATCTAGTTTTTATTGGCCTACTCTCTTCAAGGATGCCCGTAAGTTTGTTTTATCTTGTGATGAATGTCAAAGAATTGGCAATATTGGTAAGCATCAGGAAATGCCTATGAATTACTCTCTTGCTATTGAACCATTTGATGTTTGGTGTTTTGATTACATGGGACCTTTTCCTTCCTCTAATGGGTATACACATATTTTGGTTTCTAAGTGGGTAGAGGCTATTCCAACCAGTAGTGCTGATCACAACACCTCTAGTAAAATGCTTAAGGAAGTCATTTTCCCAAGGTTTGGAATCCCTAGATATTTAGTGATTGATGGTGGTTCAAATTTTATTCATGGTGCTTTTCGTAAAATGCTTGCTAAATATGATGTCAACCATAAAATTGCATCACCTTATCATCCTCAGTCTAGTGGTCAAGTTGAACTTAGCAATAGAGAAATAAAATTAATATTACAAAAGACTGTCAATAGGTCCCGAAAGAATTGGTCTAAGAAATTAGATGATGCACTTTGGGCTTATGGAACAGCGTATGAAAATCCTATGGGTATGCCTTATAAAATGATTTACGGAAAAGCTTGTCATTAGCCTCTTGAGTTAGAACAGAAAGCATATTGGGCAATTAAAGAACTCAACTATGATTTCAAACTTGCCGGTGAAAAGAGGTTATTTGATATTAGCTCACTAGATGAACGGAGAACCCAAGCCTATTGAAATGCCAAGTTACTTAAAGAAAAAGTTAAAAGATGGCATGATAAGAGAATCCTAAAGCGTGAGTTTAAAGTTTGAGAATATGTTCTTTTCTACAACTCTTGTTTCAAATTATTTGCAGGAAACTTCTCCGCAAATGGTAAGGACCATATGTTATCGAGGAGGTTTATCGATTTGGAGCCGTCAAAATAAATAATGCCGAAGGTACTAACCCGAAGGTTGTCAATGGGCAAAGAATAAAACATTATAGTTCAAGTACGCCCATTAATGTTGAAAGCAATATTATCTAAACTATGACACCGGAAGAACACATAAAGGATACCTTCCGGAATACTCCAGAATCATGAAAAAAGAGGAGGTATGTGATATGGTAAGTAAACGGACTCCGAAAATTCCGCAAAAATATTTTCTGTCAGTTTTGGAATATAATAAAAATTAGGAAAATAAGAAACATCCAGGAAGGTAACCCTGGTGGGCACGAGACACCAGAGCGCGCCTGGCTTGCTAGGCGCGCCTAGGTGGGTTGTGCCCACCTCAGGTACCTTTCGGACTTTGTTTTTCTTCCGTTTGCTTGTTTCCCAAGATAAAAAATTCTTTATATACCCCCCAAACCTATTGACCACCGTATCACTGAGAAATCTTCTGTTCGTCTTTCTTGCTGTTTTCTGTCAGATTTGTCAAGTCAGCCATCATGTCTTCTCTGTCCCCCAACGATGAAGAAGGTGATGCTTGGTTGCTTCAGGTGGAGTCCAGGGGAGAGGGAGTTGAAGAGGTCTCTATGGAGGAAGATGAGGGAAACTCGCTTGGAGCTCACGCTCCGGCCTTTGAGAGGGGAACCCTGGTCGGCATCTCCACTCATCCTAACCCCCATGAAGCCATGAGGCCAAAAAACAATCAAGAGAGCCCTGGAGAGCAGGAAGGACTCCCTCCAAAGGAGACCTCTAGATAGGTTATATCAATACAATTTTCGTAATTTGATTCATAACTATGGGTTTGAAAACACTCCTCGTGTGCATATACCGTCCAATTGGGAGATATCTCGTCCAAGAGAAACTGATGCAGGGACAAACTCTTGGGATCTGGAGAATGAACATATCATGGCTAAAGAGGAGAAGAACACTGAGTTTCTTCATCAAGCCCTTCGGGAGATTCATAGTTTAAGAGAGGCACTCAGAGATATATTGGACAATGTTGCTACCACTTCATCAACACCACCTCCATCTTCATCACCAAAGGAGACTTGAGTATCGTGTATGGGCACTCCCCTTGGCTTGTGCCAAGCTTGGGGGAGGTGCCCCAATGTTGTATCACCTCCACTATCTTTTACCTTTACTTATCTTAGTTCGATCCATAGTTATCTGTTGCTTTATATGAATAAAAGTTTAGTTTGATCCCTTCTTTTCAAGTGTTTTCTTAGTGATCCATCCTTGTAATCGTGTGCGAGATATATAATAAAGTTTAGTTTGAGTTTTGTTTTCTTTACTTCCATGTTCAATAAAAAGAAAGGAAATAAATAAAAAAGATCATATGCTAATCTTATGGTAAGTAATGACATCACATAAGGAAGAGTATAAGTATAAAATTTTATTAGAGATTGACAAACATAACATTGGTCAATAATGCAATTGATGAAAGAATTAATAAGGAAGAGAAGATTCACATGCAAATATACTATCTTGGACATCTTTTGTGATTGTGAGCCCCCATCAAAATATTATATGCCAAAACCGTTGATGTTGGACAAGGAAGACAACGTAACGATTTATGCTTGTTCATATTCACATAGAAGTTATATTGTCATAGATCCTTTAACATGTGGTGCTTGTCCCCCATCTTTGCTAGCCAAAAATTCCGCACTAAGTAGAGATACTACTTGTGCATCCAAATACCCTTAAACCCACATCTTGTTTTGAGAGTCCACCATACCTACCTATGGATTGAGTAAGATCCTTCAAGGAAGTTGTCATTGGTGCAATAAGGCAATAAAAATTGCTTCTAAAAGTGTTGGATCATTTAGTTTAAGAGAAAATTGAGCGTTGTACGAACTTGTGATTGCAAAGAATAAAAGCGATAGACTGCATATAAAGGTTGCTATCATACGGGGCAATGTAACATGACGTTCTTTTGCACTAAGAGATTTAGCACAAACAAAAAGCGCATGGAAACCTCTGCTTCCCTCTGCGAAGGGCCTATATTTTACTTTTATGTACTTACTTTTATGCAAGAGCCAAAGTATTTCCCTCTATTCCTTTTTATTTTCTCTTTTGTCAAGCATCATGTGGCTAGGAAAGATCTAGGCACATATATCCAGTTGGATATGGGTGGCATGAGTTATTATTGTTGAAATCACCCTTGAGGTGAAAACATTGGGAGGCGAAACTATAAGCCCCTATATTTCTATGTGTCCGGTTGAAACTTTTTGCTCATGTGTATGCGGTGAGTGTTAGCAATCATAGAAGAGTATATGATGGTTGAGTATGTTTACTTATCAAAAGGCTCAGATACGTGACCCTTTCCTGAAAAGATGATGAATTATAGTTGCAAAGTTGACTGAGAACATAGCTTGTTAGTTTTCAATAAAGTTTATGCTTTATACTTCAATGTTGTGATGAATTGTTACTTATTCATGAGAAGTTATACGATAAAAAATTTATGATAAAAATGCTATGATAAAGTCTTATGTTAAAGCTTATTGCTGTTATAATAATATACATGATGCTTCTATGTCCGTATTTTGTTTTTGCTGACACCTCTCTCTCTAAGCATGTGGACATGTTTTTCGATATCGGTTTTCGCTTGAGGACAAGCGAGGTCTAAGCTTGGGGGAGTTGATACGTCCTGTTGGTGATATAACTAGTAGGTATGACCCGCCCAGGAGGGGCCGGGTTCTACCTATGATGATTCATGATATGAAGCCCACAAAGATATTGAAGATGGCGGTTCACAGGCAAGGGCCCAAGGCCCAAGGGTGACTTAAGGCCCGTAGGAGTAAACCGCTATATGTGTAAGACTTGTATTGTAAGGCATGTATAGGTAGTCACCGAGCCGGACACGTTGTTATGAGCCGGCCGGGACTCCATGGGCCGCTAGGCGTCAACTTGTGTATACAAAGGGACGACCCGGTGGCGGTTCAGGGCAAGAGATAACAGATTGAAAGCTAGGTCAAGCGGATTCGCTCCCTGGTAATTGAGATATAAGCAATACCACCTCGAAACTAGAGTAGGCCTTTACCTTCACCGCAAGGGGCCGAACCAGTATAAACTCCAGTGTCCTTTGCCCCATTTAACCCCTTTAAGCTAACCTAGTTGCGATGGCTCCATGACTAAGTCCTTTCACTAGGACATTTGCCATGACTATTCCACGACAGTTGGCGCCCGCCGTGGGGCGAGCGCACGATGGTTTAAGTTCTTAAAGGGCAGCTTCGAAGGGCTCAAGGGATATGTTGTGGGCCGGATGACCAAGAGTCATCGTGGCAAGCTCCACATCGACGATGCAGGCTGGGGCCCCGAGGCCGGCTCAATTGAGTACGGGTACCGGGTCCCCTTCAGCGGAATTCACGCCTTCATTGGCAAGATCGGCGAGCCGGGCCCTAAGCCAGACATCTGCACCGACATCATCGAGACAACTCAGCGTGCGAGACCCGCCCACGCTTAGCCCACCGTGAAGCGTGCCTTCGTGGGATTCATCCATGGAGCGGAATTTGATGAAGGGTCAATGTCTGGCGGTGAGATGGTCATCTATTCTGATGGTGACTTGTCCACAGGTAAGACTACTTCCTTGTACCAATTGCAAGATGGCGGGCTTGGGGGCTGTTCCGATGGCGACAGTATTCCGGACCCCTATGAGCCACCGAACCGGGTTGCAATCTTCATGGATGGTACGCAGCCTAGGCAAAATTCTTCAACCGCGGCAGCAATGACTTTCGGGTCTGCAGCGGTGACGGCAGCCGAGGCAGGAGGCCCTGTGCGCCCACCGGCTCAGGTGTTGACAGAGTTGCTGGATAGACTCACAACCTTGTTAACAGCAGAAGTTAACCCGACAAATCAAGCTCAGCATAGCGCGGAAATTGCAAAGCTGGGTGATGAGGTAGCGCAAGCCAAGGAGAACCTGGCGGCAGAGGACGTCAGGATGGCTGTGGAATGGGCTGCCCTGGATGCTCAGGCCTAGCGGATTCAGTCGGAGGCTTTCTGGCTTATGATGGATCAAAACGCTTCAAATGAAATCATGAGGAGGAGGCACAAGTCTCATCTACCTCTGGTTTACGAGGCAAGAAACCTCTTTTGCACGCCTAGAGCGGGGACAAGTAACCCACCGGAGATAAACCGGGCTGCAGCACCTGGGGTTGGAACACCGGTTCAACCATGCATGGCGGAACCCCCTTGTCTGAATAGCCCTCCACCTCAACATGTCCCAACACCACCGGGTCATTATTCCAATCCTTTGGAGAACATGATTGCTGCGGCGACACGATTGGCGGCTCTCCCAGTGGATGGTGACTCTCCAGCGGCGGTTGAAACACGAAGGGCTAGAGAACTTCTTCAGACAGCATTGGTGCAGCAGGAGGCATATAATTACAGTTGAGATAGGATTCACTCGACCCCTCGCCCAAGCCGGAGTTATAGCAGGCACATGGACTCACCAGCCGTTTCAAGCAATGCCCAGTGCCGTAACCAGCTACGTGGGCATGACCCGACGCGTGATGGAGCTCATAACTTGGTCGATCAAGACAGAGTGCATCAAGAGGCTGAGCAGGCGGCTCACCAGCCCCTTCCGGTTTATCCAACAACTTCGGTAGAGGCAGGCATGACCTCTAGAACTACAGGTGTACCCTGTTTGGTGCCAGCTCTACGTAATGAGCGTTTGCCCAAGGATTTCAAAGGACCTCGTAAGGTGCCTAATTACATAGCCGACTTACCCCCTGAGGTGTGGATTGAAAGTTATGAGATGGCCATGGAACTATTGGAGGTCAGTGATGCCGCATGTGCTAAGTACTTCACCATGATGCTGGATGGAACGACCCGTACTTGGTTAAAAGGGCTGCCAGCTAATTCCATCGGGTCATGAGCTGAGCTAAAGGCCTGGTTTATTCAGAACTTTAAAGATTCATGCAAATAGCCCATGTCGATTGTGGACTTAGCTGCTTGCGCCCAAGAGGAGGGTGAATCAATGACCCATTGGGTGCGTCGGGTCAAAGCTATCATACACTCATCCGATAACATGAATGCCGGCTCTGCAGTCTTAATGTTGGAGAAAAATTGCCGTTTTTTGCCTCTTAAGTAGAAGCTGGGGCGGCTCAAGTGCGATTGCAATGATATGGGGCAGCTGATGGTGGCTCTAATCAAATATGCCGACTCTGATAGTACCAAGGACCCCGAGTCTGATGATGACAAATCGGGAAAGGGAAAGAAGAATGGCAACGCCAAGGGTCCGCATCATAACCAGGCAAATTAGGGGGGCAACGGTAAGCGCAAGGCTGATGGTAACTCGGAGTTTGTGGCTAACACCAATGTACATGGCAATAATCAGCATCGTAAGGGGAGGCCGCCTCCTCAGGCCGGTGGATCAGGTCCTAACCTTGAGCAGTTGCTGAATGAGCCCTGTCCAAAGCATGCCACACAGGAGAAGCCATCTACTCACCTTTGGAAAGATTGTTCAATTATGAGGGCTTTCAAAAATTCTAATTCGTTTCACAGCAACCATGGGTCGGGCGAGGGCTCAGGTTCCGGTGGTGGCAGTTCTCATGGCCCGGGCTATGGAAGTGGCGGTTCTAATTCTGGCTTCGAGAGCCACCAACACCATCAAAGTAATCAGGGTAGTTATAATCAAGGTAATCAGGGTGGTTATAATCAAGGTAATCAGGGTGGTTACAATCAACAATGCGGCCAAGGGAGTCAACAACAGCAACAGTCTGGATTTCAAAGTTAACCAAAGCAATTGAATAGCGGACAGTACCACGTTTTCACCACGAGTCTATGCAAGCGGGACTAGAAGCTCCACAAGAGGGCTATAAACACCGTTGAGCCGGCAGTTCCCTAATACTTGTGATGGTCTGAGTAGCCCATTATGTGGAGCCGAGAGGATCACCCTCCCCAGGTTGATAATGCGGGTCACTTAGCTTTGGTGGTGGCGCCTCAGCTTGGTGGATACAAATTCACTAAGGTACTCATGGATGTAGGTAGCAGCATTAATATCATTTACAATGATACTTTCCGTCGCATGGGATTAATTGATAAAAATCTTAAGACATCTAATACTGTTTTCCATGGAGTGGTGCCTGGTAAGTCGGCATACCCTGTAGGCAAGATTGAGCTAGAGGTGGCCTTTGGAGATGAGTATGATTCCAGGGCTGAGAAGTTAACCTTTGAAGTGGTTAAAATCAGGAGCCCGTATCATGCTCTGTTTGGACGGCCGGCTTATGCTAAGTTCATGGCACGGTTGTTATGTTTATTTGCAGCTCAAGATGCCGGGTTACAAGGGGACCATTACAGTGCATAGGAGTCAGAAAATAGCTTTGGAGCATGAAGAGGGTGATGCTGCTTACGCTGAGTCTGTCTGTGCAACAGAGGAGTTGAAGTTCTATAAAGATAATGTTGATCCGGCCGATATGACATCTCTGAAAAAGCCTACTACAGAGCATGATCTGGTGCTGAAGTTTAAGTCAGACGATGACACTAAGCTGGTTGACTTTGTTCCTGGCGACTCATCCAAGCAGTTCAGTATCAGTGCTAACCTGGATCCCAAATAGGAAAGCACGCTCATCGAGTTCATCCATGAGAACCGGGACATCTTTGCATGGAAACCTTCTGACATGCCAGGTGTACCGAGGGAACTCACTGAGCACACTCTTAATATTGATCCGAAGTTTAAGCCCGTCAAGCAATTCCTTCGTCGCTTCAATGAGGAAAGGCGTAAGGCCATCGGCGAAGAAGTGGCCTGGCTCTTGGCGGCTGGGTTCATTGTTGAAGTCTTTCATCCTGAGTGGTTGGGTAACCCAGTGCTGGTGCTTAAGAAGAACGACACTTGGCATATGTGTGTGGACTTCACGGACTTAAATAAGGCTTGTCCGGCTGATCCTTTTTCTCTCCCTCGTATTGATCAAATCATTGATGCTACGGCGAGTTTTTGGGATGCATATTTTGGTTATCATCAGATCAAGATGGCAATTAAGGACCAGGAAAAGACAACTTTCATCACTCCCTTTGGAGCCTTCTGCTATGTGTCTATGCCCTTTGGGCTTAAGAGTGCCTAGACGACTTACCAACGGTGTGTGTAGAACTGTCTCCACAGTCAGATTGGGCGCAATGTTCATGCTTATGTGGATGATATTGTGGTGAAATCCAGAGAGAAGGAAACTTTGATAGATGATTTGAAGGAGACCTTCGACAATCTCTGGGTCTACAAGATGATGCTTGACCCGACCAAGCACATTTTTGGTGTGCCAGCAGGCAAGCTTTTGGGTTTTCTGGTTTCTAACAGAGGCATTGAAGCTAACTTGGAGAAGATCAAGGCCATTACCTCCCTGGCAAAGCCGGCATGTATTATTGATGTTCAGTGTCTGGCGGGTCGTATTGCTGCCTTAAGCTGGTTCATAAGCCGGTTGGGTGAGAAGGCCATACCGATGTACCAGATGATGAGGAAAACAGATGACTTTGTTTGGAGTAATGCTGCTAATGACGCGTTTGAGGCTTTGAAGAGACAGCTCCGCTGAGCCGCCAGTACTTGCAACTCCTATTGATAAGGAGCCGTTGTTATTATATGTGGCTGCTAACGCCCGGGCCATCAGTGTAGCCATTGTGGTGGAACGGAAGGAGGTTGGCAAGGAATATCCGGTTCAACGTCCGGTTTACTATATCAGTGAGGTGCTTATTGAGTCCAAGCAGAGGTATCCACACCGGCAGAAGCTCGTTTATGGGGTGTTCATGGCCATCCAGAAGCTTAAGCAATAGTTTCTGGGTCATCCCATCACTGTGGTCAGTTCTGCTCCCTTAGGGGATATTATTCAAAACAGATAAGCCACTGGGCGGGTAGCCAAGTGAGCCATTGAGCTTGGACCTCATGGTTTGAAATATATTCTTCGCACCGCCATCAAGTCTCAAGCACTTGTGGATTTCATCAACGATTGGACAGAACTGCAGATGCCTGAAGAGAAGCCAGATAACACACATTGGACTATTCAATTTGATGGGTCCAGACAATTGGATGGCTCAGGGGCTGGAGTTGTCTTAGCTTCCCCTCGAGGTGACAAGTTTTGTTATGTTCTAAGGTTGATGTTTCCCTGTACTAACAATCCAGCTAAGTATGAAGCCTTGCTCCATGGTCTTTGGATGGCTAAGGAGATGAACTTAAGCCGGGTGAGATGTTTCGGCGGTTCATACTGGGTGGCTCAGCAAGTCTAAGGTACATGGGATTCTAAGGATCCACTCATGGCATCTTATCACCGCGAAGTTGATGCTATTGCTGGGCACTTCAAGGGTTATCAAGTGGAACACATTGATCACAAGAAAAATGAGGAGGCTTATGCCTTAAGCTGGTTGGGGTCTCAGCGTAACCCGGTGCCACCTAACACTTCCTTGGATATTCTGCATAACCCTTCTGTCAAGTTGCCTACAGAGGAGGGTTTGGCTATTCCTGACCCGGAGGCACAATTGGTGCCGGCTCTTCATGCTATCCCAGATTGGACAGTACCATATTTGGCTTATATGACCCGGGGTGAATTACTTGAGGATGAAACTTTGGCCAGACAGATAACCCAGCGGTCTAAGTCAATGACAATTGCCAATGGCGAGTTGCACCATCGCGATGTCACTAGGGCGTTTCAGCGTTGCGTTTCTCCTAAAGAGGGCCATGAGATTCTTCATGAGATTCATGAAGGATATTGTGGTCATCATGTCGGTTCAAAGTCCCTTGTGCCCAAGGCTTTTCGTCATGGATTTTATTAGCTAACGGATCATGTTGATGCAGAGGATTTGGTCAGTAAATGTGATGGTTGTCAGAAATTTTCACAGCGAGCTCACGTGCCAGCTCAAGAATTGAGGATGATTCCAATTACTTGGCTGTTTGCAGTCTGGGGGCTCGATATGGTTGGGCCTTTTAAAAGGTCCAAGGATAAAAAGACCCACCTTTTGGTGGCGGTTGAAAAATTCACAAAGTGGGTCAAAGCAGAACCGGTCAGTAAGTGTGATGCGGCAATGGCGGTTCAATTCATTAAAAAGGTGATTTTTCGCTTTGGCTTTCCCCACAGCATCATAACTGATAATGGCACTAATCTGTCCAAGGGTGCTATGAAAGAGTTTTGTCAATGTGAGCATATTCAACTTGACGTGTCATCAGTAGCTCACCCCCAATCCAATGGTCAAGCTGAAAGAGCCAATCAAGAAATTTTGAGAGGCATCAAGCCCCGGCTTATGGTTCCTTTGCAAAGGATGTCGGGTTGTTGGGTGGAGGAGTCACCTTCAGTGATATGGAGTATGAATACTACGCCCAACAGATCTACAGGTTACATCCCTTTCTTCATGGTATACAGAGCAGTGGCGGTTCTCCCTAGTGACATCCGTCACGACTCACCTCGTGTGGCGGCTTACGTTGAAGTTGATAATGAACAAGCACGTCAGGATGCACTTAACCTATTATATGAGAAGCGTGACCTTGCGGTAGCCCGCTCGGCAATTTACCAACAAGATATGCGCTGCTACCACAACCGTCTGGTTAAGTCCAGAACCTTTCAAGAAGGTGATTTGGTGCTCCGGCTGATCCATGATCAAACTGATGTGCACAAGTTGTCCCCACCTTGGAAACGGACCTTTGTGGTCAGCAAGAACTTGAACAATGGGTCATACTACCTTATCGATATTCGAGAGCACAATGACTCATGTAAGTCGGAGGAGGAGACCCGCCAGCCGCGGAATGTTGCTTATCTTCGGCCTTACTACACTTGAGCCACCGGCTCTTATGATGTACATATTTTGACGATGTATATATTATGATGATTATAATAAAGTAGGGACTCTGTCGTTTCATCTTCAACAATAATGAGTCTTTTTCATCATAATTTCATGACCACTTGGGGCCTTGGTCGTGTTCGAATCATAGCCATTAACCCTTTTGGTCTGGCTTCCTGGTCATATTTGAATCATAGCCGTTAAACATCACAAACCACTTGGGGGCTTGGTCGTATTCGAATCATAGCCATTAACCCTTTTGGTCCGGCTTCCTGGTCGTATTTGAATCATAGCCGTTAAACATCACAAACCACTTGGGGGCTTGGTCGTATTCGAATCATAGCCATTAACCCTTTTGGTTTGGCTTCCTGGTCGTATTCGAATCATAGC